>NW_024467340.1:7775-152943 GCF_000600275.1 Aspergillus ruber CBS 135680 | reverse complement strand
ACCTGCTCGGAAAGATCAGAGCAAACCCAGTTAATAAAGAGGCAGAGTCTGAGTGGTCTGATGCATGCACTGAGTCACTACAAACAAATTCAAGACAGCCTTCAAAAGATATCATGGCTACTTTAAAGAAGGTAAGTCTAGCTTAGTATCTTACACTTCCTTGATAGTGCTAACTACTACTATATCTAGATTCGTGGGCTAGCTGTGTTCATCAATGCTAGTCCACAGCGCCGGGAAGCTTTTCTGGCTCTACAGACTGCAGTGCCAAAGCTTCTTCCAGTTCAAGATGTTCGCACGCGCTGGAATTCTACTTTCTTGATGCTTGACTGTGCTAGGAAGCTCCAACAGGTCTTTGACCAGTACTGCACAATACATCAATATGTTCAATTCAAGCTTAACCAAGAAGAATGGCGCCAAGTGGATTATCTGCTTTTAATCACAAAGCCTTTCTTTGATTTGACTAATGTCCTATCAAAGACTCGGGATGTTACAGTTCACCATGTTTTCAGCATTTACAACAAGCTCTTTAGCCACCTTGATGCTGCCGAGAAGAAACTGAAATGCAAAGCTGTTCCCTGGAAGAAGAAAATGCTTCGGGCACTTCAAGCTGCAAAGGAAAAACTCTCAAAGTATTACTATGCAACAGATAAGGAGTCATATGGTATAGTATATGCAATTGCAACAATTCTTTGTCCCTCAAAGAAGCTTCGCTACTTTGACAGCAAGGACTGGCGAGGAGAAGATGAGGATGGGAACTGTGTTGATTTTATGAAAACCTATCAGGATGTGCTACAGAAGGAGTTTAACTGATATCAACAGCAAGTAGTGCCTCAAGCAGCGCCAGTGAATATCCAGGCATCTCAAGATCCTATCGAAAATGAGCTTGAGCTTATGATGGATTCTCAGACCTCTCTCCAAGCCGAAGTGGATCAACCAGAGGATGAGATCACGTGATATCTCGCTAAAGGTTAGCACATCTATCCATTATGCTATTCTAATACTAACCCATTCCTTAGGACTTACCAAGGGGCACCCTCGTCTCTTTTGGAAAGAGCATGAACATGAGTATCCTGTGCTTGCAAGGATAGCACGGGATATCCTCTCAACACCTGCCAGTGGTGCTGGTGTTGAAAGGCTCTTCAATTGTGCTCGTGATGTCTGCCACTATCGTCGGGGGCAACTAAAACCAGACACAATCAAAGGCTTGATGCTCCATTTATTCTCATCAAAGTTTGAGCTTGAACAAAGCGAGCTAGAGATGATCAAGGAGCATTTGTCTAGTGGAGAGGCTGCTATGCTTGATCAGATATGGAAGCCTGTGCCATCTCTCAATGAAGTTGAGCCGATCAGTGATGATGAAGAAGAGGGCTGCAAGGGCAACAATCTATCTGATGATTTGAATAGTTCAGATGATGATAATTCAGAGGAAGAATTGACTCTCACACAAATTACAACTCAGAGGAAGCAAGAACGACGCAAGCGGCCTTGGTATAAGACCTCTGAGCTTCAAGATGATGGAGATAATGGCTTCCCACTTCCTGAAATGGCAACTGAAAGGAGCACGCAGGCGCGGTCAGGCAGGATTTGGAAGAAGCCAAAGCTGCCGGATGGATTTGAGATTGATAGACTGTAATAGTAGCAAGAATTTTTCTCCGCAGAAAAGACCAAAGAAACTGCATTTCATCTGAAATCAATCTTACCAAAGAATTCCTTTCCAGCTTATTTCCTCGGAAATCATTAAATAAAGAACTGCTTGACCACCATCTCGACCAAAATGCATTAAATAAAGAAATAGTTCCCAGAATGATTTCGAGGAAATCAGTTACACACTGAATACGTCAAAAATACCGCGAAGAATGCATAATCTATGCAGTCTCCTCTAGGTCATGAGCCTTGGCATATTTGTAGTGTTTGATATACTGTTGGATATCCAAAAGATATCCAACAGATCGAGTTGGACATCCAAGTCTCATCGCTGCGGATGGTTGGATGTCAAATTGGCATCCAAGTCCGCAATCTGCGGATGTGATAGTTGGATATCATATGATCCGTTGGATGCTGCCGCAGCCTAGTCTGGTCCAGTTCCAGTTCTTGGAGAGGCTGGAGAATGAGCATGCCAAACTGGCCTCGGAGAAATTTTGTTGAAATATCCGGATCCGTCTCAATTGCTTTTAGAATGCCAGATGCCAACTGCTGATCATGGGCCATTAATTACTTTGTGGTAGTTGATATGAATCTCCTTGGATTACCACTGTCCGCTTCACCCTTTTTGAAGAAGAAATTAGTTCCCAGTTGCCCATTCTCTTTTAAAGTCTGTGCAACTGTTCGGGCAATGGTAACTTTCCTGTCCCAGTCATGCCATTTAACCAGAATATGCATTTACTATCAGACAATTCAGCCCAATTTGAAATCTGGCAGGTGAGTTCAGTCCTGGTCCTGGAAGACATAGAACTTCAAGCGAATTCATATATGGGTTGTAAGAGTTTTAAAAAGCTCCTTCTGCAATCGGTAGGTTGAACTTTTGGACAAGACCTCGGAGGGACGTTGATACCTCGTCTATTTGAGCCAGAATTTTTTCGGCATTTTTCCCATGCTGAAGATGGGGGTTGGTCTTTGGGGTAGATTTAGCTCCTCTTTTCCCGTATTCATTGGCATTCTCGCTCCCTGCATTGACTGCATGCCCAGGGATCCAGAAGATTTGCACCTGCCCAGGTGGGATTGCCGTACATCAGGGGGACCGATTGGGCCAGGCACTTGCAGCTTCTTGAAAGACCAGGATAGTGCTCTGACTGGAGCCCCTGGGACAGCTCTGCACCTGCCGTGCTACTTCCTGGTTGTCAAGGAGGGCATTGTGACGGCTTTACATCTTGACGTCATGTGTACAGCTTGACGGTACGTATAAGACTAATAATGATAGAAGACACCAAAATGAGTAGAACCCCTGTCATACAGTATTTATAAAAACCCCTTCATCCTCTAGATAGGTTGTCTTTTCGTTTCTTTCTTCAAATGAGAATATCGAATCTAACTAATGGCTATACTAGTTTAGGTAAAAATATCACTTCGTTAGTATCTACTAGTCCGAGCTCGTGACACATAGGTTAATGATATGAATTTATTCAATATCATTATTGAATCATTAGAATAACCAATTCATGCTATGCTTGTAGTGTGTAGGAATTTGGATGCGGTGGACACTCAAATGGATGGATTGCTTGATAGATAGTTAAGAGAAATGCTAACGTACATAAAATCAACATAGACTACCTTTCAATAATTCAATAATTTTCGAGTGCTGCATTTTCTCAGCAACTTGCACTGTCGTTAATCCTTGATCATCCTTTATATCTACCCTTGCTCCATATTCTAAAAGAAGCTGGACCATCCTAATGTCGCCATCAGAAACCGCTATGTGTAATACTGGTACTTTGCTCTGGTTGTCCGCTGACTGATCATTTTCTGGTGTGACCCCATGGGCTAATAGATACCGAGTCAACTCCAGGTATCCATGGCCAACAGCTGTCAGAAGAATATTCTGATGTTGAAGATTGACCCCATGGTCCATCATAGCTGCCACAGCATCCAGCGCGCCACGGTAGCGAAGCACAGTAGCAGGAAATAGTGGCGCATATCGACCATGGTGCAGAAATGGGTCTGCACCGTGGGAGAGCAGATAGGAGAGAAACTCATATGACTTTTGGCTTTGAACTGCAAGGACCATAGGAGTTCCGCTCTCATCATCGAAGCTGCCAGTATAAGCCTGGGGGTCTTTGGCAAGGATTGCTTCGGCAATGGGGGTTAAGCCGGTATAACAAGACCAGCGGATCATATCTTCTGAGAGGGGGAGATGGGGAAATTGTTGGTGTAGTAGTTCTGTGACTATAGACAGGTTGGCATTGGGGTAGCTTGCTTTCACAATTGTCTGCTGGAGTGTCTCTGAGGGAGGGGTGTATTCTGCTAGAATACTGGAAATCGCGGAGAGATTGCCAGCAGAGGCAGATTGGAACAAATGCTCGTTTTTTGCTTGCATAATAGCAGAAGTATATGAGGTATAAGAGAAGATAGTAACCAAGGGGTTGATTGTACACCGTAGGGTAAAGGATGTGTGAAGCGTAAGTGATGGCTTTATATATATATACTTAGTGCCTATGTCAGGTTAGTTTGACAAGGCAGATTTCCAGTCAGTACAAGCATAGCTATTCTGTAGCCCCATGCGAAAGTACGACCCTATGTATCATAATACCTGTCAACGGTTTAGGCCTGCAAGAAGAGCACCGCTATAATCAATGAGTAGAGTTCAATTTGGCTATGGTTATGCTTGTCTGATACTCTAACTCCGTGTTACGCCGTAGTTAGTCTGGAGAACGGTATGATCATGGTCCTTTGACCAGGTCACTTTTACTGCTTTTTTATCTTCACCTCACCTTGTCTAGTCACAACTCCGACTACATTCTCAAATTCATGAGAATCCATGAGAATCCATGAGAATCCATGAGAATCCCCACTAGCTCCACTAGCAGTTTTCTAACTGACCAAGGCTGATGCCACCGTGGATGTGATAAATACTGCTGTTCTCCATTTTTCGCTCCCCCTCATTCTGCGCCGGTTTTGATTCCGCTGGATTGTGCGATTTCAGTGCAGATATCCTGCGCCCTGTCGGGTTTATATCAACTTTCACAGGTCTATAATTATACAACTCTGTCAAATTTGACCGAGTCCACAAACTGACACCACAATGGGGTCTTTTCGCATGAGATAATGTAATCGGCTCCTTCGACACTTCTGGACTGCCCGGAAAAGCATTTGGGTAACTACACATCTTTTCCTGGATGTAATTTGGTAAAGATGCATAAAATATTTTGAACATTGTCTCTTACTAAAGGCCATAATCAGTGCATGTCTGAGACAGTGGTCGGGCTCTATATACAATATCTTCAACTTGCTCACATTTCTCGTTGTTGGGTGTGAATGGGGCTTTTGGTTAATTCATCTAGCAATAGGTCCCCTAGCACAGGGAGCTACAAATCACTACAAACAACCTCAACAGGAGCATTATTCGAGATAGTAGAAGGTTGCGTCCAATCGGTTAAATGTCGGTGCCAAAACGCCCGACAACCGGCATAGCGCACGGGGTAAAGAGGATTTCCACGTTACGGGGAAAGCCCTATCATCTCCCCCCAGCTCGACATCGGACATCTTGGCAAAACGCGACAAGACGCTCCGTCCAAATATAGTGGGAGCCGGAACTCCGAGATCTCCACTTCACTCAATCTTGTCTGTACGATAGGATGAACGCAGGGAGGAAGTGCTTGGCGCGACTGGTAGCAATAACAGCGTCCTCTTGGCGCGGGGAGCCGCCGGAGTATCTCCGCTCACCAGTGGTATAAAAGACCGTGGTGGCACTGCAGGATGTAAGATGAGAGACTCCGTGAGTGCAACCATGGCATCACTGGCAGCCATGTCCTGGCCGGGCATTCTCCCCGACTGGTCCAACCTCCACGTTCTCCACCGCAACACTTTGCCCCCCCGCGCACACTTCTACTCGTTCGCGGATGAGGATGCCGCCCTCACGTTCAATCGCGAGAAGAGCTTTTTTCACAGCCTTAACGGGACCTGGAAGTTCCACTACGATGCAACGCCCTTTGAAGCGCCAATCTGGGAGAGGGCCAATGTCACTGGCTGGGATAATATTGAAGTGCCGGGCGTCTGGCAGATGCAGGGCTACGGGCGCCCGCAATATACCAACATTGACTACCCCTTTCCCGTCACCCCGCCAAACGTCTCGTACATGAACCCCACGGGCTCGTATTGGCGTGAGTTTGAGGTGCCCGCCGACTGGGACGGCCAGCAGATTCGTCTGCGGTATGAGGGCGTGGATAGCGCGTTCCATGTCTGGGTGAACGGCGAGGAGGTCGGCTACAGCCAAGGCAGCCGCAACCCTAGCGAATTTGACATTACGGATTATCTCTCATCGGAAAAGACCAACACACTCGCGACCCGTGTCTACCAGTGGTCCGATGGCTCCTACATAGAGGACCAGGATCAATGGTGGCTGTCGGGGATCTTCCGGGATGTTTACCTGATCCCATTTCCTCGAGCCTCGATTTCAGATTTTCACGTGGTGCCCGAGGTTGATGACGGCTATAAAAGTGGCACGCTACGAGCAAATGTCACTATCCAGGGCGAAGATGGAGACATGAGCATCAAGGTTCTGTCGCCTAGCGGTGAGGTTCTTGACAGGTGGTCCGGGTCTTCGTCTGATCGCTACTCAAAGAGAGTCGAGGGTGATGACTTCCAACTCTGGTCCGCCGAGACACCGAGCCTGTATACCATCTTGATCGAGTTTAATGGCCGCACTATTAGTCAAAAAGTTGGGTTCCGCCGGATCGAGATGAGCGACTCAAACTTTCATGTCAATGGAAAGCCGGTCATTATCTATGGCGTGAACCGCCATGAGCACAACCATCTTTCCGGTCGGACAGTTCCATACGAGGCAATGCGCGCGGACTTGGTTCGCATGAAGCGCTCCAACATCAACACGATTCGGACCGCCCATCAGCCCCCTCATCCGGCATTCTTCGACGTCGCTGATGAGCTGGGCTTCTACGTCATTGCTGAAGCGGACCTGGAGTGTCATGGCTTTGGTAATCTCGAAGACACTGAAGAGCAAGCCGCTTCATGGACGTCTGATAATCCCGAGTGGACTCATGCGTACCTGGACCGGGCCAAGCAACTTGTGGAGCGTTACAAGAACCACGCCTCAATTATCATCTGGTCGCTCGGAAATGAGTGCTTCTACGGCCAGAACCAGGCGGCCATGTACCGATGGATAAAACGGAGAGATCCGACGCGAATCATCCACTACGAACAGGACCGGGAGGCAGAGTCGGCCGACATTTACAGCCAGATGTATTCTTCGCCCGATGAGATGCGGGAGCACATGGAGAGCCACAAAGATAAGCCTCTCATCTTGTGCGAGTTTGCACAGTAAGTATTCCATTACTCTCTTTGACGAGCAACCTGTTGACAGCACTCAAGCGCCATGGGTAACGGGCCTGGAGGATTAGAAGAATATATTGAGCTGTTTCGATCAGAGCCACTCTCCCAAGGAGGACTCGTGTGGGAGTGGAGCAACCATGGCCTGTTAAAGAAGGAGGGCGACCTCGAATACTATGCGTATGGTGGTGATTTTGGTGACGAGCCCAATGACACGGACTTCGTCATGGATGGCCTGACACTCTCGGACCATACCCCTATGCCCAGCCTCCTGGAGTACGCGAAGATTATTCAGCCTGTCTCCGTGGCTTTGACTGAGGACACGAAGCAGATGATTGTAACCAACCATTATGATTTCGTCGACCTTGGTGGACTGAATGCCTCGTGGCATATTGTTCGCGACGGCGACACCACAGAGGCCCAGAGATTGGAGCTCCCCCGCGTTCCCGCCGGGGAGAACCGCACAGTGGACTTGCCATTGGATAAGGGAGCCCTCTCACAGGAGGCATGGCTCACTGTGGAGTTCCGGCTGAAGGAAGATACGGCGTGGGCAGAGAAGGGCCATGTTGTTGCCTGGGACCAGCTGCACCTGATAGGTGCAGCTGCAAAGCGCTCCATCCCTGCCGTGGCTCGCGATGTCGCAGGGCTGGAAGTGCAACAGGATCGAACCAAGCTGAGGGTCAAGAACGGCAAATCGACCTTGGGCTTCGACCTGTTGCAGGGAAATGTCACCTGGGAAGTCGATGGCGTGAACCTGTTCCAGCGGGGCCCCGAGCTGTATTTCTACCGGGCCATGACCCAAAACGACGAGTCGAGTGAGGGCAACATGGCGGAGTGGGGGGAGACCAAGGTTGGTATGATGCACACACAGGTTCGGGATGTGGCCTGGAAGACGTCGGATAACGAGATTGTTGTCCATTTCAAGGTTCGCGTTGCGCCCAATGTGCTTGAGTGGGGGGTGGAGGCAGACCTGATATACACCATTGCCGCAGAAGAGCCATTGTTGCGCGTTCGAGCTAGCGGAGAGTTCGTTGGCAAGAATAAACCATCTGTCGTGCCTCGTATCGGATTTTTAACCATCATGCCAGAAGAGTTCGACGAGGTGAGGTGGTTTGGGCGTGGACCAGGGGAGAACTACAAGGACTCAAAGCAGGCGTGCCGCATTGGTCAATACGTGGCTGCAGTCCGCGAACTGTATACACACTACGATTATCCGCAGGAGAACGGGAACCGCGAGGACCTACGGTGGTTGCAAGTCTCCAACGGTGCCCTAACGCTCGATGTGCGTCGCGTGGGCGAGAGCGCGCCATTCAGTTTCACGGCAGGACGTTATATGCCGTTCGACCTGGATGATGCCAAGCACCCACACGAGCTTCAGCCGCTGGATATGACAGTGCTCAATCTGGACTATGACAACCACGGGCTAGGATCGGCGAGTGTGGGACCCAGGCCGTTTGAGAAGTACCAGTGCAAGACGGAGCCGTTTGACTTTACGTTCGAGCTAAGCCTTGCCTAGTATAAGAGCGAAGTGGACATTGATTCTCTCTGTATATAAGCCATAAATGGGTAGAAAGATTCACAAGAAATCAAAATGATTAGCCCGAAACCTGGCCACCGTGTGAACGAACTACTCAGCCGAGTCAGGTAATCTAGGACTGTCTATAGCATAGAAAATCTCTTATTCGGAGAAGGCGTGTGTATATCAGCTGCCTGGTTTTATTTATCGATTTCGTTCTCGGATTTCGATCAAATTCCGCGCTATCCTATGTATTGGGGGGAAAATTGGTGTTCATACCCCGTTCAAAAGACTTTGTTTGCCATCAATCAATTTCCACCCTTGACAGAGTTAATTCTATCCAATCACCAAGACCACAGAAGACAGCAACTTGTACGAGGACAGTGCAACCCAGACAGAATGCAACATGCTTGCGTTATGTATCGGGGCACCCTCCACTATGTTCCAGTGGCTGATATGCAGCCAGCATCCAGCCAGTATCCAGTTGGCACGTATTCGTTTGTCATTCATTGATTCTTTCTGTTTATTCCCTTTTCGTCTATCTTCGCTATATTGACCCGCTGGTATTGACCCGTCATCTCTCTTAGGGCTTGGCCGCGTTCAATATTATATCTCATTTCTCCCCTTTGGAGGCATTTTTATGGTCGTAATCTCTTTCAATATAAAGAGCATGCTGTTCTATATTCAATACCTAAATTAAAGCAAAATAAGCAAGGATTCACAAAGCTATGGTCTATTTGAAGTGCTATGCCACCACATTCTGTTGGTGTCCAAAGTACACTACACTAGTGGGCGGAACTGTGAGCAGTGAGATGTCTCAACCTTCGATTTTCGTTATGCAATTTGGCTGCTATGGCTTGCCATGGGATACGCTCCGGGCTACTCACGGAGCCAAAAGCGGCGAGAAGTCGGACTCGGGGTTTCCGCAGGAATATTCTACAATAATGATTTGCTTGCACGTACTGAGTGTTCTCTACCAGGGTCTGGAGTAGAATGCGAAGGTACTCCAGATAATCACGCAACGCTACATTCAGATTACCGGGGATCCTCTCGCATGGTCTATGACAGTGCTCTATCTCACGCAATATGTACGCACCACCGCTCTAGCCCAAGTGTAATATTTCCAGCCGATAACCTTGCACACAGCACGGCTGCATATGCATAACAGACAAAAATGAAAGCTAAAATCAACCGCTAAATGGGTATCGGTTCATCCGCACCGCATCCCACTCCGACATTCGCCCAACTCGCACATATCGACATCCCAGCATCTGCATCCGTTCTCCTGGCAAGATATTTCGCCCGTCAAACACAAACTTCGGATGTTGCATCCCGTTCACGATATGCTCCCAATCCAGCGGCTCTCTGGTCGCCGGTGATACCGTGAACAGGTTTTCCTCGCTGTCTGGCGTTAGGCATCGTGATGTTGGGGGTGGTTGTGCTGCCCATTCCTGTTCATCGTCCGTTAGAGTTGATTGTGTGGAGCTTCGCTTCCGTGGTTCGGCCATTCGGAATTCATCCCATTCGGTTACTATTGCTACCGCATCGGCGTTGTCGCATGCATCATATGCTGTCTCGCAGATGTGAACCTGTGCTAGTTCCCTGTCCGACAACGGTGCCAGGTCGGCAAGGATGGTCGTCGAGGGTACCATAGGGTCGTAGATGGATATCCGCGCGCCTTCAGCCAGCAAGCCCCTCACCACAGGGATAGCCGGCGACTGTTTCGTATCGGAAGTATTCTTCTTAAACGCGAACCCGAGTATCGCAATCGACTTCCCCCTCACACTACCATGCATACACGAGAGAACCCGCCGCAGGAACCGGGTCTTCTGCTCTTCGTTCATCTCAATCACCGACGCCCAATAATTTGCTATTGTGTCCAGCCCTAGGGTGCGCGCGATGTAAACCAGGTCCAGCACGTCTTTCTCAAAACAGCCTCCTCCCCAACCTAGACCGCTCTTCATCATGTTAGGACCAAGTCGCGGGTCCAGCCCGCATGCCATGGAGAGGGAGTCGATATCGCCACCGACAGCCTCGCAGATCGCGCTGAGAGAGTTGATGCTGCTTAGTCGTTGGGCGAGCATTGCGTTGGCTGCTAGTTTAGACAGTTCCGATGACCAGCAGTCCATCGTCTTAATTCGGTTCCGGGGTACCCATGCCTCGTAGATGGCGGAAAGCGCTGCAGCTGCTTTTTGTCCAGATGGGGTTCGTTGACAGCCGATGAGCACGCGGGAGGGATGTAACAGGTCTGTGATGGTTGTGCCTTCGGATAGGAACTCGGGGTTGGAGAGGACTTCGAATCGGACTTGTTGCGATGATCCGGATTCCAGCTGGTTTCGTTAGCTTTGTTCGATCCTAGCTGGATACATGAGAATGTACCAAGTCGCGAATTAACTCAGCTGTCCCACATGGTACGGTCGATTTTTCGATCACAATCTTATCGCTCGTCGCCACTCGCGCAATCGTCCGCACTGCTGCTTGGATGTTTGCCAGATCTGGCGCCAGTCCTTTTCCGATGCCATACGACTTGGTTGGGGTATCGATACACAATACGATGATGTCAGCGTCGCTTATGGCTTGTTCGATTTCCGTCGAGAATCGCAGGTTTGACAAGTCCTCTCCAGACTCGTGATGTGCGATATGTGTCGGTCGCTGCCGGATGCTGGATAAAACCTCCTCCAAGCCGGGCTCGTACATTGGGAGATTGTCGGAATTCCATGCATCGATTCGTCGCTGGTCCTTGTCCACGATCGTAACCAGTGTATCGGGACATTGGTATGCGATCATGGCGCCGAATGGGCCGCCTATATTGTCAACATCATTCATAAGGCAGTCATGGCACTACTCACCCACAAATCCAGCGCCAATACAAACCACGTGACGAGTCATATTGTTAGCTATACTGGGAGCCACGGAGAAACACAAAAGTGAGATATGTCTGCATCGTCGAAAGAGTAGAGCCACCCGGCTATAAATGCATTTCCCACTCGCCTGGTCTCCTGCATGCCACCACGTTCACCTCATCATTCAGGCCAAAGTTTATCGCAAAGCACGCGGGTTTTGGCCATGATTGGATCTTGCCCCTCAGTGTGGAGGCATTCAGCCGCTCAGCTGTGATGATCGCAGCCAGCCGGGCACGATGTACAAAATACAAAGGTAAGCATAATGCAACTATGTACCATAGCACGCCTTAGTACTATCCTTCAGAAATTTCTGATTAGCAACAGCAATTGTGGTCTTTCCTTTAGCCTATGAAGTATCTCACCCACCGCTAAAAGAAAAGAGGCACAATGGTGCTGTTTCAGCAGTTGGTGGCTAGCTGAATGGTACATTACATTTTGTAAGGCCCAATGCATACCGGGCATCCCCGGTTAGCTGTCGGGCAGTCATAGCGTCACCAAGCCTTATCCTTGTGTATTTCTTGACCGTAGTTAACCCGAGATCTCTATTCATGGCCAGCTGAGCTGTAGAGGTACCTGTACAGAGCCTCCGATGGGATGATTGAGTCAGATGCAAGCCACCTGTAAGGGAAAGTATCCATCGAGATAATGCATGGCAATATATCTGTTCATATTGTATGCATTTAATTTGCGCGAATAGCCCCGATGTAACCTGCGCGCTTTTGTTGCCTGAGGCATAATTCATGCCTTATTATGCCTCGGACAAAATGGATTCTCCCTCTGAAGAATCCATTCCCGCTTTCGATGTATATCGATATGTCGCTCGTTGTTAAGAACTGCCGGTAGGTATCACTGCTGCGGCATGTCTATGGAGTCTAGAATACTTGGGGAGCATATAAATTATCCTGTTTTATTTCCGGTTAGTGCTATGTTATCAACATACGCCGCAGTCAGTGAGAGCACTGGCAGCTTGCTGAGCTGCAGAAACAAATTGCTCAGAGAAATCATCTCTTCCTCGACCCCCTTGGCCCTGAGGATTTCGAGGTCTACATGGCATTGCACATTCCTTACACCGACAAAGTCACCGTCTAACCGATCTATTATCTCATCAGCCATCTGCCCACCAAAGCCGCGCGGGCAGCTATGACAAGATCGTCTTTCTGAGGAAGATTTACGCTGGTGTCTAGAACATGGTGCCGATCCCAATGCTGAATTCAAGAGCTGGTACAGAAACCTACCGACACTTGCGAGTGGCTTTGCCCGACTTCCGCCGCAGTAATGCCCTCCATAGTCCACAGGTGCAGAGAGAAGTAACCGGGTCGAGGCTTTACAATGGCTGCTTGACGAGACTAGTATTCCCATCAATCAGCGGGAACTAGAATACGGTACCTGGCTGTTTCGTGCCAATGCTGGTTGTGTTTTGGGAACAGCGCTATATTGCGCATCTTGGGTAAATGCTCTCCATTGTATACAGTTTCTATTAGAGCGAGGCATTGGGATTAACCTACCATATATGCGCGGCCACATCGCGAGACAAAGCAATGGAAATAGAGCACGATTATGCCGTGACTCTACTCGATAACTGGAATAAGGCGTAGCTGTTCGATTTAATGAATAAATATTGTGGACTTGGTTAAGTTGGCGGGATTCAGCATTCAGTTGCAAAGGACCATCCCCACACGCCACTGCATATCCTTAGGCCTGGACCACTTCGTCTTGCATACAAACATCCTCCCCTCCCCTCCCAAGTTGCCTGCTTCACAAGCACAACCGCACACCATATCCACAGATGAATTCCTCCAAGCCCTCATGGAGGAACTACTGACCAGTGTCAAAAACGACAATCAGTTTGGGTTCTGCAGTGGCTCTTGAATGAAGAAGGCTTCCCTGTCAACCAGCGCGAATTCGAATATGACGCGGAGCTACTCGATATTCGAAGTTCACAGGGCTTGGAAACGGTGCTGCACTACGCAGTGGCTTCTGGTGTCCTCGAGTGTGTTCGTTTTCTTTTCAAGCGAGGAATTGATATCAATTTACGAGACACCAGTGACCGCACCGCTAGAGAAAGGGGAGTGGCATCAAAACGCAAAGGAATCTAGCAATCCTCAATGGTTTGGAGGCAAGGAAATCATAAAATTATAAATAATTACACCCCTCCACCCATCTTTTCTTTGCTCACTCACCTTTAAGCCCTAACTTTAGCTACACTTCCAGCTCCAAAAGTTCGGGGGGCCAAGGCACACTTATCTTCGGGGTAATACCTCTTTATCCTAACCCTCTATATACATTTAAACAATACAGGAAACTATAGGGCGGCTTGAAACATGTCCTTGGGCTCGGTTTGTATCGGCTAACATCGGGTTCCCGTTAGTTTCCAGTTTCGGAAATCTGTTGCTACATGGAGCGCGGAATTGAAAGCCGCGATGAAAATTTGCCTTGAGGGCTTTTCAACGAGTATATATAGCTCGTCATGGTCAATTCAAGTCATATCATGCATTACCCACCCCTAACCTCACTTAAAAAACCACCAACATGCCGAATTCCACCAACCCGCCCCAGATAGACCTAGCAGCCTACCTCTTCACGCGCATCCACCAACTCGGTATCCGAAGTATCCACGGTGTCCCCGGCGACTTCAACCTCGTCGCCCTCGACTACATCGAACCCGCCGGCCTAACTTGGGTCGGCAACGCTAACGAGCTCAATGCCGGCTACTCCGCAGACGGATATGCGCGCGTTAAGGGAGTCTCAGCGCTGATCACGGCTTTTGGCGTAGGGGAGCTATCAGCCCTCAATGCTGTTGGCGGCGCGTTTGCGGAACGGGCGGCTGTCGTGCATATTGTTGGTGTGCCGAGTACGGCGTCGCAGAAGGCACGGTTGACTATGCATCATTCGTTTGGGGATGGGGACTTTGGGAGGTATAGGAGGGTTTATGAGGGGTTTAGCTGTGCACAGGTCAATCTCACGGACGCTAGTACCGCGGCTGAGATGGTGGATTGGGGGCTACGGCAATGTCTGCTGCAGAGTAGGCCAGTTTATATTGAGTTGCCGACGGATTTCGTGCAGGCGAAGGTTTCTGCAGAAAGACTGGAGCAGGATATCAGGCTTTCTCTTCCAGTGGCTGAGAATGATGAGGTGATTGAGAATGCCGCCATCGAGGACCTCCTTCGGCGCTTATACGCTGCCAAACAGCCGCTGATCATCGTCGACGGGTTCGCGCCTAGGTACGGCATCAGCGAGGAAGCAGATGGTCTGGTCCGCGTAACCGGATTCCCAACTTCAACGACTCCCTTCGGAAAAGGAATCGTGAACGAAACATACCCCAACTTCCACGGCATATACGCCGGCGCCGCAGGCAAACAAGTCTACATGCCATGGGTGAACTCATGCGATTTAATCGTCCGCATTGCTCCCCTTAATGCCGACACAAACACGTACGGCTACACAACCCTAACCAACCGCAATGTCACTGTCGAGATCGGACAAAACTCGATTGAAATTTGTGGTGCTCTATATCGCGATCTCAATACCAAGGTTTTTCTCCAGAAGTTACTGTCCCGTCTAGATACTTCCAGACTACCATGTCTGGACCCATACCCAGATCTGGGGAACATGCTGCAGATCCGAGACCAGCTGCCTGCGCCGCAATCAGACGCACCTATTAACCAGGATACCTTCTGGCTGCGCGTGTCGCATTTCTTTCGCTCCGGCGACATCGTCATGACAGAGACTGGAACCTCGTCATCGGGGGGCAGAGAGTTCGTCCTCCCCCCGCAAACTACCATGATCAACTCCGCTATCTGGCTCTCCATCGGCTACATGCTTGGCGCGTGCACAGGGGCAGCAATAGCACAAGCAGAGCAGATTGCCTCCGGCACTCGCCCCTCGTCCAGCCGTACAATCCTCTTCGAGGGGGACGGCAGCTTCCAAATGTCCGCACAGTCGGTGAGCGATATGATCCGCAATCGCGTCAACGTTGTCATCTTCCTCATCAACAATGATGGGTACACTATCGAGCGGTACATCCACGGTATGAAAGCAAAGCATAACTGGGTTCAGCCGTGGCGGTACCTCGAGTCGCCGTGGTATTTCGGGGCTCCGAGGGATGACCCGGATTATCCAGTTTTTACTAGACGCGTGACGACGTGGGGTGAGCTTGTGGAGGTTCTGGAGGATAGGCAGCTTCGGGCGGGGAAGGGGTTCAATATGGTTGAGGTTGTTATGAATGTTGAAGATGCGCCGTCGTCGTTGAAGAACTTGGTGCTCATGGTGCAGAAACGAAATGCTGGGGGCCCGGAACGGATGAGAACTGAGAAGGAGGTGGAGGAGAGGGTTCAGGTTACTGCATAGACTTGTTTTGAAGGGCGAATCTCGAGATATAAAGATGGTGCACATAATAACATATAGAAAATAGATGTACAAAACTATCTTCATTTTCCCCTCCTCTTCCTCCGACGATAACTCTCTCCAGGAACCCAATGATGGAAGTAAATCTGTTTCTGCTGCTCTTGCTCTTGTCTATACCCATTCCCAACCACAGCCCCAACCCCAGAATGAAACACCGGAGCCACCCAAGCACAAGCCCGTCGTTTATACGTTCGACGGAGAAAACTATCGTCTAGGGGTCTTGTTGTCTGTCCGTGTTTGAGCTGCTGGTGCAGACCTGTATAAACTAGAATATATCAGTTCGTGTTTCAGGATACGGTGGAAAAGGATCATCACATACAGGGTCTCATTTGTTCCCGCGCTGTGGCTAGGATGATTGGGATTTGGTGATGGGGTATTCCTCGACGAAGGGCATCCTGTAGGATGGCATACTCGTGACGCCGTTGGATGAGTTTAGCTTGTTCGTATGAGGTAGTTTGTTCTGCGCGTGTTGTTGACATTTTTGTTTGATTCTGCTTTTGTAGGTTTATCTTGGGCGCGGGATATATATATATTCGGCGGGAAGTCTAGAAGCAACCCGACCATGGTTGAAACTTGGGGAGACTGTTTCAGGATGTTTCAAGTCACCCAAACCCGATTACTGTCTACGTCTCAGAAAAGGTTCAACTATCCATCCCATAAATCAACTACTGTACATGAATCATATCGAGATGTCCGTGTTCCAGAATGAAGAAGCGGGAATCATACAACCAAAAAGCGCGATAAATGTAGAAGAAAATAAAGTACAGCAAGGCGTGTATCCGAATCTGAATTGCAGATATGTACATGTCGAGATTCAAAAGAAAAGAAAACTACCGAGGGTGTTGATGTTGTGGCGTCAGCGGCCCAAGCGGCCCCGCGTTCGATCCCTGACTATACACCCGATGATGGCGACTACCTCCAGATGGACCTGGCGTGGCCTCGCTCACTCCGGGATGGCGCGCATGAAGTGGGTGCACCGGTCCGACAGCCGGGGAGGGCCCACTCGGCGCATAGCTCATGCCACCACTTGGGTTGGGCTGTAGAACCGCTGGGGGCGTGTACGAACGCCCCATAGACAACGACGGAGGCTGCCCAGCAGCCGAACGAGATGTCGTAGCCTGTGGTGGTGGGGTGCTGTGGCCGTATTGGCTGCCTGCCAGGCCAAGAGCAGATCGATGGGCTTGTTGCTGGTGTGCACCATTGACCATGGTCTGCACATGCTGCTGGTACGTCTGGTGACCACCTGGTTGAGATAATGTTGGAGTCGTTACTGTAGATCCGTAAGGTGTTGCTGATGGTTGCCGCATGTTAAGTAGACTAGTGGACGACTGGATCGGTGTTGGCGGTCCTTGTCGGGAGCTGTATGTCATGCCACTATTGCGCGGCGGTGGTGACCCCATGGACTGGCGATAGACAGGTTGAGACGGCAACTCTCGCGAGGAAGAAATCGACGGCGACTGCGCATAAACAGACGTCTGGTACGTAGGACGTTGACCTGGAGCTGGCGAAGGAACCGGCGAAGGTGCAGTCAGGTTCGTTAGAGATGGGGCTGCCTGAGATTGCCCTGATGCGTATGGCGAATATGGTGGCTGGGGAGCCATGGACGCTGGTCGACTGCTCATTGACTGTGGCGGAGGCGCTTGTTGCTGCTGCCCTCGAGGGTCAAACCGTGCCATCCAATCGTTGTTGGATGGTGTAGCAGAGCCCGCTGAAACAGACTGATAAGGCTGATGGTAGTCAAAATACGAGCGCGACGATGACAGACTCGGGGTTTGCTGGGCAAAGGTCGGTGTCTTCTGCTCTTCTTGACGCGACTGAGGTCCTGGCTGCGACAACGGCGGCATGGCTGCATATACTGGGCGTGAAGGAGACACAGCTCTTGAAGGAGCCGCAGAAGCCTGCCGTTTCCGTGGCGGAGGCTCTTCCGGTTCGTCGTTCAAGATGCTCATAATATTCGACCGCTTCGCTGGGACCTGCTTGGGAGGGCCTTCTGACGGTTCGGGAAGTGTCGAACTAGGACGAGAAAGCTCCTTTGGCGGCGACAGCACTGGCGCAGGTTGAGACATACTGGCTGGTTGGCTAGGCAAAGGATACAACGGTCTTTGGCTGACTGAATCGCGCCGGATTGGAGAAATGTCATGATCCAGTCTCTGAAGTTGTGGCGGTACTGGAGATCCAGGCGCCTTTCCAAGACTGGGATGGCGAGAGTGAGACACGAGTGGGGGCTGTGACTGCATGAACGACGGCTGAGGCGGTGGTGGAGCGGTACCCTGGGGAGCAAGCAACGGCGAGCCATGGACGTCACGATAGCCCGATGGATGCAAGGGTTCCATTCGCGCCATCTCGGGCATTGACAAGGGTGTCTGGCGTGCCGAGATATGTGCATCCTGGAACCGAGGCACGGTCTGAGGCAACGCAGTCGCTGGCGGTTCTCGCCTTTCTTCAGTAAACAGACCCATCTTGGGGCCTGGCAAGCGTGGCATGCCGCTAGGAGCACGAGCCGTTCGTGGGTCTTCGTTGAGAAGGGCGGTGGTCGTCATCGGAGCAGCGCTAGCTTGGGCAAGGGGCGCGAACCTTGGCATATTCCGCTCCTTTTCAGAGGGCGCTCGCGTATGCAGCGGAACAGCTTGAGAAGACAATCCAACAGGCTTTTTGTCAGACTCGAGAGGATCGGTGTGTGGAGCTAGAGGTCGAGGTACGATCGACGATGGAGTCGCTTCGTAGCGTCGTTTGGTAGGACCACTGGGGGTAGGCAACGGTCCTGTGGGCTCACCACGCGCCTTCTTATGCTCCGCTTCGCCAGCAATGTCCTCAAATTCCTTGTGGCCCCCGTCAACCCGGCGTTGAAAGTAGTTCTTGACCTGTAAAGGAGTCAGCTGTCTTGTGAAATCAACATCAAGGCGAAAGACCTACCATGACAGTCGTTTTCGTCTTCATGAAGCTCGAGATGCCCTCCCAATCCTTGCCAAAATGCGCCAGCAACAATGGGAAATCGCGCTGTTCAGGCACAGACCAGTAGCTGGTTGGCTGCATTGAGCCATAACCTCCCACATCGGGTGCCTTAAATTGGGCTGGAGGCTCCGGTTCGTTCGACTCGAAGACATACACGCCGTCTTTTTGACGTATGCGCCCAGCTTTCCCGCGTGGCGGAGCAGGGACGTCTTGTGGTTCTTTCTCGCGTGTCTCTTTTGGTCGCGATATTACCGGTTCTATTGCATTATCCAATATAGGTTCTGCCGTTTCACGCTTGGGAATCCGGGGAATTGCGCTCGGAACTGGTATAGAAATGTTTCCGGTTGGCTGCTCCTGCGGCGTCGGGGGTTGAGACGGTTGATGTTGGTGTTGATGTTGTTGAGCAGCTTTGCCTCGTCGCCCACCCCGGGATCCAGGACCAGTGCGACCTCGTCGAGCAGGTTTCTCTGGCTGCTCTCCGATATCCTTGGTAGCACCTCGTCGGCCATTCGTCACATGCTCAGCTTCAACAGAGGTGTCTCCAAACGTGGGCGCAGCTGCACGACGTGGACGACCGGTATCCGTGACAGGAGGGGGCTCTTCCTCGCCTTCGTAATCGGGCTTGACCACGCCGAGATCAACCATGAGCGCATTGGACTTGGGCCGTGCAGATCGCTTAGCACGGCCACGACGACTCCAGCGCTTGTTCAGCTTGGCCTTGTATTTAATTTCTTCCTTTGTCAAATAATAATGAATGATACACTGCTGGTAATCCCGCCCAGGCAGTTCTGCAGCGATCTTGCCCCATTTCTTAGGATGGGCCATGAAGGCATTAGTGAACTGCTCGTGTTCCAGCGGAGTAAAGTCGTTCGATGGTGGAAAGAATCCAAACACTTCCATAGCATTCGCAACGGGTACGACGTTGTTGGTATCTTTGTAGACCGCCGCCTTTGCCTCAGGTGGCTCCATCATGTTCGGAATAACCGCCTCCCTATTGGGGTCCGGTCGAGCAGTAGCTTTGCTGCCACGGCGTCGCTCTAATTCCTCTTGGGCTGAGATTTCTGACGCACGAAGGGCGTTTTGGAAATCAAGCTCGCTATTTCCTTTATACCTCCTTCCCTCCGCTGTGGTAGTCGGTAATGGCAGGGCTGGTGGAGGAGGCGGTGGCGTTTGACTGGGTGTCAGTCTGTTCTTCCCCTTCTCGTTATCCATCTCCCAGATCTCCATCCTCCAGGGCTTGTAGATAGACAAATATTCTTCCCGAAGCACAGCATTTTTGCGCGCAATTTCCTTGCGTTGCTTTTTCAATTCCTCTCGCAGAGTTTCTCGTATAGTTTCGAAATAGACTACATTTTCTTGATACACATCGAGCTCGGAGAGGGGCGTGGGAGGGCCAGTGTTCAAGAACGGCAGACTTTCAAGCGTGATCGCCTTGGCATCAGGAAGCGATTCAAGAACAGCCTTGGCCGGTAGTTCGCCATCTGGTTTGACCTTCGCTGGAACAATAGGCTCTTCTTTCGGAATCTCTTCTTCTACCACCTCATCCAATGCCTGGTCTGTCTCATGGGGTTCGTCTATCTCCATCCGTTGAGCTGAATCTGGCACCGGTTCAGGCAACTTTTCTTGTTCCATTTCTGGTTCCTTCGCTGGCTCCGTTGCTGGCTCCGGTTCAGGTACCTTTTTTAATTCCATTTCTGGTTCATTTGCTGGCTCTGGCTGTGACTCGGGCTGTGGCTCTGCTTCGAGTTCGGGCGTAGGTTTTTGTGCTGGTTCAGGTGCGGGCTCCGATTCGCGGACAGGCTCGGGTACATCATGAGCTATCATACCTAGAAGCTGAATGCGCATAAGTAACGACACAATTGTTGGGTCCTCTAATGGAGGCCGGGGAATCTCTGTCCGTAACACCTGCATATCTTTCTCAAAGATCCGTTTTCGCTCCTCGAGATAATCCTGCGTAAAGACATTTTCATCTTCGTCCTCGTCGCTTTCGGCACCAAAGTCTGGGATCACGGTGTCCTCCGGAGATGGCTCATCGGACTTCTTTGTTTCCTCAACTGCCGGTTGCTTCACGGGAGGCTTGGGTGCTGGTGGAGGTGGTGGAGTAGGCTCACGAACGGGCTTGGGACGTTCGGGGCGATCGAGGCGCTCAGGGCGCTCTATGGGCACCTGTGGTTGTTCTGGCTCCTTCGTTGGCGCAATCTCACCAGCTTCAAGTTCCTGATCGCTGTCATATTGAGTAGGAGACGGCGGCGGCGGCGGCTCCCGTTTCGGCTCATCACTGACAGACAAAATTCGCTCTTTTCCATTAAAGGAGCCTCGCTTGGGTAGTGCAATTGAATTCGGCCCAAAGGGTGGATTACTGTATCCCGGACGAACCCATTGTTTACTACCTTTGGGTGGTCCACGTGCTGGTGAGGGTGGTGGTCGTTGTTGGAAGGCACGTGGACCTGTTGGAATACTGTACTGCATGCGAGGAGACGTGGGAGAAACCGCTCGAGCAATAGGAGGCGGTTGCCGCCTGTCAAAAACGGGTGACGCTGGTGCTGGACCGGGTCTTGTTACTAATTGCGGTTCCTGGTGAACTGGAGGTTTGGCCATAGATGCTGGAGCAGTCGGAGGCGACAAATCGGGTGCTGGCCTGGGCCCAGCACCTGGAGCGCCAGAGGGTGGTTTAGAAGTGCGGGAAACAGGATCCATCCGCCCCGTGAGTTCGGGACCATCATCGCGACGAATGCGCTGTTCCAATGGCGACGGCGGCTGTGGTCCTGCCCGCTCCGCCTTTGGTCCGGTGGGAGGCTGCACTAGTGGGCGCGATGACGGAGGCTCATTTCGTTCTTCTGCTCTGGCCGGTGGCAGTGGGCCAGCGGGTGCTGTGTCGGCAAGGGGCTTTTCTGTCGGACCAGGAATGGGGACAGCCACTGAGCCAAACGCGGGTACCTGAGGGGCTGATGGGGGAGGCGAGCGCTTCCCTGGGACAGGGAGATCTTTGACTGGTTCCGGGCGAGGTGGCAGTAGCTCCGGCCGGTCGATGTCACGGCGAGGTTCTGGCACCGACGGTTTGCGGGGAAGATCAGGTGGCAGATGGTCTACAGGGCGCTCTGGGTCAGGAGGCACAATGGCTGCGACGGGTGGCGGTGGGGGTAAGGATGGATGAGAGGCGGAGGTCGGGGTTGACGTGCTAGGAAGGGGAACTCGGGTATCGGCGCGACTGGGAGGTCGGTCACGTTTCCACAGGTCAGACGCGGGTCGATCTCGGTCACGATCGTCTCGTTCAATGCGTCGATCTGGCTCGTCTCGACGTTCAAATCGTTCCGCTCGACGCTCTAGTATTTCACGGTCTCTCTCACGGTCACGACGGTCCAGGAGATCTCGATCCCTTTCGCGGTCACGATCACGGTCGTCACGTTCGAGGCGTCGCTCTGGCTCCTCTCGACGTTCGAATCGTTCTGCTCGACGGTCAAGTATTTCTCGATCCCTCTCACGATCCCTGATATCTCTGTCCCGCTCTCTATCGCGTTCTCTGTCTCGTTCGCGGTCTCGAATTTCCAACATGCGTTCGCGTTCGCGATCACGGTCTCGGTCCCTCTCACGGTCTCGTTCACGGTCGCGATCCCACCATCCATCACGCGAGCGACTCCGTCGACGAAAAGAATCACGGTCGTCAAGAAATGGGGGCCGGCCACCGCGGCCGCGGCCGCCATCCCAATCACCCCTACCTCGACCTCGGATGGGCCCGCTGCGAGGATGATGTCCAATTGTCGGAGGGCCATCGGGCGGCCCTATAGACGATGTAGATAGTATGCTGTCACGGGAGCCACGGCGCATTCGGACAAGGTCTGGGTCGCGGACCAAGGGCTCTCTCATGTCACGGAAATCGCGCGGCGGCGGCGGCGGGGAGCGGGAACGACCACGACCGAAACCACCCCGTGAATCCCTATGGTCAAAATCGCGATCCCGCCGGCCACCCCAATCTCGGTCAAGATCACGACGGAAGGGAGGGGGGCCATCTCGAAGATCCCGAAAGTCGCGATCCCGATCACGATCACGGTCTCGCGGGTCCCGATCTCGATCACGGAAGTCACCACCGCGGCCGTAACCTCGACCTCGACCAACATAATGGCCTCGGGGAGGGTGGTCAATCAAAGCCTTGGGACCGCGAGGCGGCTCGCGACCCAAAGGCGGCGGAATCGCATCATCAGAGCCACGAGGACCCGAAGGAGGTCGACGGTCACCGAAGCGCTGGGGGGAACGGTCCCGGGAATTGAACCCAGATAATGGGGGATATCGCGAAGACATCACCAGCGCATGCTAGTCTGAGTAGCCAGCGAAGGATATCACCTCCTCCTACAGCTGGTCAGCTTTACTCAGTAACTCACTGTGAATGACTCTAAAGCGCGAGAGTGGAATGAAGGAACAACAGAGAATATGTGGAGAACACGTGATCTGAATCCGGGATCAAATGCAAGGACCCACATTGAGGCTTATGTCATTCACTAAGCCGAAAGAGGAAAGGGGAAGTTCGAGGGAATAACAGGAGAGACAACAGGCAGCATATGATAGTATGGGGGGGGAGGAGGTAAAAGTGGTAGAATGAGACATACACTCGAGGCTAGACCTGCAGAGATCCGGAACAGCCGCTAAGACGAAGCGTCACCGCAGGCGCAACAAGCTGTAAGTAGCCGTAACGACCGCGGCGGCAACGTGAAGAATCAAATACGATCAGGAAATGCGAAGTGCCCGGGTTCCAACAGACACAACCAGTAATACCTGGTGGAAATAATGGCAAATGTCGTGAGGAGATGTCGACAGTATTAGTAATGAAAAGATTCGGGAAAAGATGAGGTCGAGTCGTTCACAGGCAGGAATCTGTAACGCAGTCTGTCGCTGGTCTGGGTTGAGTCAGGGAGGATTGTCAAGATGTGGTCCACCAACCACAGATGTCAAATTGATGGCAAAATCAGCAAAAGAGGAAGGAGAATGAACGAAAAGAGAGGGAAAAGGAATGACTGAAAGTGGATGGAGGAGGAATGGAGGAATGGAAGAGGTCGAAGAGACGGGTCGAAGCTGAAACCACGGCCGTTGATTGGCTGGTATTTGTAGGTGCCTAAGGTGTAGTTATAGCATCAGGTGTCGACGCTAGTGTCTATTCGGAATATCACCTCGATTAGGTATACATACCTGAGGCATTAACACTTTCCCCTTTACAGACATTGCATCCCCGCCACGAAAAAAATTCCCCGCGCCTAAAAAGACATCCTACTTGTTACTCTCGTGTCTACCACTACATTCTGATTTTGTTAGACGTACCATAATGGCTTCCAATTCTGACGTGGCACCGTCCTCGGCCACAAATGCTGTGCTTGTCGCATCAGAGCCCATTCCTGAGGGCACCCATCAGGTCCGCGGGGTCGACTTTGATCGCTTCAAGGGCCGTGATATTACCGCTGCTGAGCTGGTCGAGAACATGATCCATACGGGCTTTCAGGGTAGTGGTGTCGCTGAGGCTGCCCGCATTATTAACGATATGGTATGTGAAAATTCCCCATTGTCCATTGTACGCAACTGACTCTGTATAGCGCGCATACCAGCATCCCGAGACCGGCGAAAAGACCACCATCTTCCTGGGCTACACCTCAAACCTGATTTCCTCCGGACTACGAGACACCATCCGTTACCTCGTGCGCAACGGTCATGTTTCTGCCATCGTCACTACCGCTGGAGGGGTGGAGGAGGATCTGATCAAGTGCCTGGCCCCGACATATCTCGGTTCTTTCACCGCACCCGGAGCAGACCTGCGCGCCAAAGGACTGAACCGCATTGGAAACCTCCTCGTCCCCAACAGTAACTACTGTTCCTTTGAAGATTGGGTGGTCCCGATTCTGGACAAGATGTTGGAGGAACAGGAGGCCGCCAAACAAAAGGCTCTCGAGACTGGCGATGAGGAGGACGAGTTACACTGGACCCCGAGCAAGGTCATCGAACGATTGGGCCGGGAGATCAACCACGAGGATTCAGTCTTGTACTGGGCCGCGCGCAACAACATTCCCGTCTTCTGTCCCGCTCTTACGGATGGCTCCCTAGGTGATATGCTCTACTTCCACACCTTCAAGTCTTCTCCCAAGCGACTCCGGATTGACATTATCGACGACGTACGCCGCATCAACACCATGGCCGTCCGGGCTGCCCACGCAGGCATGATTATTCTCGGAGGTGGCGTGATCAAGCACCATATTGCCAACGCCTGCTTGATGCGTAATGGCGCAGAACATGCTGTCTATATCAACACAGCGCAGGAATTCGACGGTAGTGACGCCGGTGCTCGTCCAGATGAAGCCGTCAGCTGGGGAAAGATCAAGGCAGATGCCAACTCGATCAAGGTAAGTTCTACTACAGACTTCTACTTGCTACAGAATATTAACTCTAGCAGGTACATGCCGAAGCAACCGTTGTCTTCCCTCTCATCGTGGCCGCATCATTTGCGCGAGCCGCGTCGGCTGAATCTCAATGATGCGAAACCGTTTATGCACTTCATCCTTGGAATCAAAATTGACAATTCCCATCCAAATTTCTACAGTTGAGAAATGTTCGGCGCGAAACATTGGGATGCTCTCCCCTCAAGTGTATCTTCGGAGTGTAGTCTGTATCGCTCCACGAGGAAAATGTTCGGACGTCCCGGCCCGGAATACTGTGGTCCAACGACAACCATACCGAACTCAGACTTTTCTAACGAACCTTGCCTAATAGAGGTGTCGACAACGGCGTGATTGGTCCGACTCAGCAAGTCACAAGAGCGGGATTAGAGTGATTGGCTGCGGATGGCGAATTCAGGAGAGGGCGGAGAAAGGAAAAGAAAAAGTGGACGGCTGAAAGGGAGCAATTTGTCCAACCACGGATCAGACCGCATTCGAGAAGCCGAAATCTTTTCTTTCGACGGATGAATCGGAGTCGGTGGTGGCGAATGCATGCCGGCCAGGGCAATAAAGCACACCCAGCCTGATGACTTGGTGTGTTTGAGTGAACTGTTAGGGTTTGTCATTGGTTACCATTAGCACTAAATCACGTGTTGGGTATGATATAGACAACCTGAGCATACGAATCCTCCGGAGTATCTCCCAGGCGTCTCTATTGCTGCAAGACTACCAGTAGACCTCTTAATTGAACGGAACATCCAATCCCGAATGCCATTGTCCTCTTATATGCCTCCAATCGCCACAACCCCCTGATTAACCGGCGGTGTGGCCGTTGATCTGTCGCTGCATCTCTTCCTTTCCTGCATTTTTCCCTTTTATTTTCTTCCATTCTGTAATGGTAATTCCTTGCTTCTTCTTCCCTTTTCTGTGCATTTCATTCATTCTTCGCTCCCTTGTATTCCACGCTGTTCTTTCTTATCTTTATATCCTTATTCCCGGGGCTGGTGTTGATCTGTTCACTACCCCGGATATACTGATAAGCGATAAGCCGTTCTAGACTTTCTGCCGACTATTTTTGGACCTTTTTCAGAACACTTCTTTAATTTTTTTCTCTCGTGTCTGTCGTGTTATTCTCTTTGACCAAATGGATTCTAGCAATCCCTCCCAGTCCCCCCAGCAAAGCGACAATGCTCAATCGCCACCAGAACAGCAGACCCCGGTGACCAACTCCGCCGTCATGGACCGGCCGACAGACGCCAGTCCGCCGCCCGAACATGCCTATTGGGCTGAAATTGAGGAGGATCTGTCGGTGCCGGACGAAGCAGAGATAGAGGAGATTGAGTCAAAGGAAGATAGTGGTACCTCTGCGACCAAGTGTATGTTATCCAACTCAGAATATAAGAACAGGCAGGGAGACTGACGGTTATAGATGGCCACTGGGAAAAGACCTTCTTCCCCGACCTCGGTGACCCCGAGTACAAGCCTGTCGAAAAGGCGCGCCTATCTTGGAAGTTGAAAGGCGTTCGAGGAACGAGGGAATGTCCGAACTGGGCTACTGTCATGCGCTCTCCTGCTGCGTATGTCGGCGGTTACTGGTGGACGATCAAGTTCTTTCCTCGCGGGAACAAGACGGATTCATTGAGCATATATCTCGAATGCTCGAGTACCATACCCACCCCGGACAAGACATTGCCCAAAAGTGAGTTCAAGGTACTCCGGGGAGTTCCTGATGCCACCTTGAACGACTGCACTCCGGATCTGGAGCTCAAGACCGAGAAAACAGATGACTCAACCGCCTTGCTGGACATGTACAAGTCCAAGTACACAAAAGCAGCAGCAGCCACGCAAGAGCGCTCCCAAGCTTGGCGAGTCGCTGCTCAAGTCGCAGTCATCGTCTACAACCCCGACGAGCCCCGCACCGGCTGGATGCAATCCTCGTGTCACCAGTTCAACACCCATAATTTGGACTGGGGCTGGACCGACTTCCACGGCCCGTGGGACAAAATCCACATGCGTCAACGTGGTCAGCATCAGCCACTCCTTCGCAACGACACCCTGGCCTTTGACGCTTATATCCGCATTATTGACGATCCAACCCATTCGCTTTGGTGGCATCGCAGTACCACGGAGACTACCTGGGATAGTCTGGGTTTAACGGGCTACCGGCCACTGGGTGACTCTGGTATCAACCACAGTGCAGAAGTAGCGGGGCTGGCTTCTTGGTTGCACATTGCCCCGTTTTCCAAGATCATTCAAAGTGTCGATGTATTGAAGCATCTGACAAATTGCGAATTCAAGCCCAAGCCTTTGTGTGATGTACTGCAAAGGATCCTATGGAAGCTGCGCTCCCGCAGTGAGTCGCAGTATGTCGATACCGACGTGGTCACAGCCACGCTGCGGAATCTGAACGAGTACTCCAGCGACGTATCTGAATTCTGGGAACGCTTACGTCGCGGTCTCGAGCTGGAACTAGCGGGGACTAAAGCGGGCGAAGACTTTGCCAAGCTGTTCGACAGCCCCACTGTTGCACAGTTCCGAGAGGCTCTAGAACCCATCAACACGCTTCCCCCGGATTACAACTCGCGCATTTGTGTCCCGGCCGATGAAGTTAAGACAACAGGTGAAGCTCTGACGCGGTATTTCAGCACAAAGCCAGGCCGCTGGGCCCTGCCCCCTGTCCTCAACATCGAGCTTAACCGCCACAAACTTGACAAAGCCACAAAGCAGTGGAGCCTCCTCTACAACCGCGTCGACCTGGTCGAAGAACTGGACCTGACACGACAAGTTGCAGACGGCCAATGCGGCCGCTACGTCTTATATGGTTACATAGTCCACCGCGGTCGCCGCACCTCAGGCAAGTTCTTCAGCATTCTCCGTCCTGGCGGTCCGGGAACGCGTTGGTTTGCATTTGACGACGGCAGCGATAAACGCGTCGAGTGTTTGACGCAGAAGACGGCATT
Organism: Aspergillus ruber CBS 135680; assembly: GCF_000600275.1. Lineage (NCBI taxonomy): Eukaryota > Fungi > Ascomycota > Eurotiomycetes > Eurotiales > Aspergillaceae > Aspergillus > Aspergillus ruber. The sequence goes on along the minus strand of NW_024467340.1, from coordinate 124,802 downwards.
GGGTCCGCATTTGGGCCTGGATGCTTCCAAAAAGCCAGACCAGAAGACTGGCCACGATGTTGCTGTTGTGGTCATGTATATCCGCAGCGATGTCGTGGGCGAATTCTTGCCTGGACCGCAGAAACCGTGGGATGCATCGGAGGCTCTGAAGGAGTACTACGAGACGGGCAAATACCCGTTTAACAAAACTGTGGACGGCAAACCTGCTGAATCTGACATCCAAGTCGAAGTATACTCGCTGCCTAACTATAACGAAATGGGTAGTCTGTTCGATACATATGATCTGATGTCTCGGGCCAAGTCCAGCAACAACGCCATGTACCTGAGCGTACCCCGATCGTCGACGTTCGTCGACCTCCGCAAGAAGGTGACTCTATGGAAGTCTTCAGGTGGAGATGCCGTCCCATCAGAGCACATTCGTCTCTGGCAAATCGGCCACACACTTGAACGTCATGGACCAACACTTGCATTCACCCGTGTTTCGAACCTCAATGGCACATTGGATCTACCAGCAAAGGTAGCGCGTTTCTGGATGCAGATTGTGTCAGATGAAGAGGCCAAATACTTCGCCATGCCGGATCCGCCACAGACTGTTATTTCAACGCAGAAGCCTCAGCCTGCGGGAGTTGTCGAGCAAAGGTCTTCGGAGTCTATTCATGAAGTGGACGACTCCGCTGATCCGGCTTTGCCTGAGCGGCGGTCTGAGGGTGCTAGCGACAATGGACAACTATCTGCTCCTACGCCTCCGTCATCGGTGGAAGAGAATCCTGACAGTGACGCTGATTTTGCTCGGATGGTTGCTAGTGAAATCCGGCAAATGGATGTGGCTGCGGCGTCTGAGGCTGCACAGCAGCAGCGGGAACCTTTAACTCCTGCTGAGCCAGCTACTGAATTGACAATCCAGACCCGCCCTGCTATTGAAGAAGCATCCGAACCCGCTTCTGCAGTCCAGCTACCAGTACCCCACGTCTACTACTTCCTCCAGCTCTTTGACCCCGACACCCAAGCCCTCCGCACAATGGGCACATTCTTCTCCTGCGCAAACGAAAACATCAAATCTGCCCTTCGTAGCCACCTCCCCAACCCACCCAAAAACATCATCATTTATCAGCGCAGCGAAACAACAGTCCTGACTTCCCTATCGGCCAGCGAAGCATTCAGTCCCACCTCCACCCCCGACGGCACCACCTTCATCGTCAGCGAGCACTTGTCCGCAGAAAAGCGCACACAACTCCACACATCCGGCAACTTCTCAAATCCGGGTTCCCTGATAACCTACCTCTGGGCCCTATCCCGCTCCCACCCAACGCAATCCTTCACAGGAACAATCACCCTCCCCGCCTCCTTCAGCAACGACTCCTACACCGGCACCCTTCTAAAGGGCCACTACCACGGCTCCGGCACCCACATCACCCCCCTCGGCTCCGCCTACACCGGCACATTCATATTCTCCCTCCGCCACGGCCACGGCACCATGACATACCCCTCCGGCGACACCTACGAAGGATCATGGGCGCACGACGTGCCCCACGGTCAGGGCACATATATTGAAGCCAAGACGGGAAACAAGTATGTCGGCGGGTATAAAGATGGTAAAAGAAGCGGGAAGGGGGTGAGCTATTGGGAGGTTGCGGATGAGGAGGCGGATTTGTGTTCGATTTGTTACGAGGGGGAGAAGGATGCTGTGTTTATTGATTGTGGACATGTTTGTGCTTGCGTGGGGTGTGCTGAGTTGGTGAATTTGTGTCCGATTTGTAGGAGGGTGGTCAAGAAGGTTGTTAGGATTTATAGGACTTGATCAATTTCAGAGGCGTAGCCGGAGGGATTGTTCAGGGTTTGGTTTGGTTTGGTTCATAATAGATGGATTGCATACCCGGAGTTATGGCAATCTTATTCTACTTTTCAATAGATCATAATACGGCTTGTACAGAGTAGACACGTATGCAAAGTATTATCAATTGATCAATCCTATCTACCAAAGCAACAAAAGAACTGCATGCGCCGCCCAAAACCAAACACTGATGCTTTTCTAACAAATAAAAAAATGGCATAAATTCAACAAGAATGTACAGATAAGATTATTTAGCGGCCTTCTTAGCCTGCTTCTTCTTGGGTTTCTCGGCCTTGGGCTCGGCCTTCTCCTTCTTCTCCTTTACTTCATTCTTCTCTTTGGACTCGGTGGGTTTGGATTCCTGAACCTCCTTCTTGTCCTGCTTTTGTTTCTTCTCCTTCTTGGGGGTTTCTGTCGAGGCAGTGGTATCTTGAGGCTTGGTCTTGTCATCCTTGGTCTCGGATTTTTCTGGCTTCTCCGCCTCTGACTTCTCGCCCTTGACCTTCTTGGGCTTGTTCAGGACAGCCTTGGGGTTAAGACCCTTTCTCCTCAAGCGACTTCGCTCCGCGCGGGCAATGCGCTCTTGGTCCTCATCGTCGTTCTCGAACGGACCGAATGCACCACCTTCGAGAGGAATGCTCTTGCCCTCTTCGTCGATAATGGGAGTCTTATCAACCATTTCGACATCATCGCTAGTAGTAGAAGCAGTCGAAGGAGCCTTGGTGACAGGAGCATCAGCAGCATCGCCATTAGCGGCAGCAGTCTTCTTGGCGTCAGGACTGGCAGCAGTCTTTTTAAGCTTGCAGACAAAGAAGCCGTCAACGTTCTCGCGGTGCGGGAAGTAGCGACGAGTCATGGTCATCTTGGGGTCGAACTGCTTGCCCATGTATTTCGTGAAACCAGGGGTACCGAAACCACCCAGTCCAGTGTCGACGAGCTTGACGTTGGGCCGTTTGCGAAGGATGTACTGCACAACGGCCTCATTTTCCTCGACGGTGACCGAGCAGGTGGAGTAGACGATGTAGCCGCCTGTCTTGGAGGCGTGATCGACAGAGTCCACCGCGGCGAGGAGCAGTTGGCGCTGCATGTGCGGGATGGCAAGGAAGTCGCGCTCATTCTTAGAGGTCTTGACGCTGGGGTCCTTTGCGATAACGCCGGTACCGGTGCAGGGGGCGTCGAGGAGGACACGGTCGAAGCCGCCCATGGCTTTAGGGAAGGCGTCGCGGGCATCGAGGTTGGTGACGACGGTGTTCTTGCAACCCAAACGGTGGATGTTACCAATGAGACCCTTCGCACGGGGCTTGCTAGCATCGTTGGCGATGACGGTTCCCGTGTTGCGCATCAGGGCCGAGATGTAGGTTGTCTTACCACCGGGGGCGGAGGCCATATCGAGGACGCGCTCGTTGGGTTGTGGGGCGAGGGCCATGACGGGAAGGAAGGAGGAGGCAGCTTGGAGGATGTAGTGGCCAGCGAGGTATTCGGGGGTAGCACCCAGGGGAACGGCGGATTCGAAGACCTGCAGACCGACCTTGGACCATTTGCCGACAGGTTCGAGGACCACACCACGGTTGATGAGTGCCTGGGCGAGGGAGCGACGGTTGGTGCGCAGGGTATTGGTACGGAGGACGACGGGACGGGGCGTTTCGTTGGCTTCGAAGAAGGCGAATGCTTCCATGGGGGTGAAGAGGTTGAAAAGCTTTTCTGCAAGGAAGGGTGTGTAGCCGTAGTACGTGCAGATGTCACTCAAAAGCAACTGAACGTAGTCGGCACGCGACTTGCCAGGTTGACCCAATGTCTTCAGGTCGCCCAGAATCCGAATTGTATCCGTAATCCGTGTCCGAAGGAGCTGAAGGTCAGGCGCAAGACCTTGTCCACTTTCACCGGCTTGAAACACATCTGGTCGGTCACCGGCAATGTTGGTCTGCAAAGCCGCCTCCTGCAATTCGGCCTCGGCTTCCTCTTCTTCCAATTGCTTGGCTTCGTCGAGTTTCCGCGACAACCCTTCCATGTTAGCTGCTGTGAGCTTCTCCTCCGCATCGGAGTCGTCCTCATCGTCGGAAAACATGGCTTGCCGGGGGTGGTCTTCTTCTTCGGAATCGATGAACGAGTCGTCCTCTTCCACGCCCGATCCCTCCTCCACCGACCCATCACTAACACCATCCAAATCTCCAAACTCATCATCCATCATCTCCTCATCATCACCCTCACCCTCAAGATCCGACGCCTCCTCGTCGTCCTCATCTTCAGACTCCATGAAGTCAACAGGCTTAGCCTTAGGCCTCTTCTCTTCAACCTCCTTCTTCGCGACTCCATTCACCTTCTTCTCCTTCCCATTAACAGCGGTAGCACCATTGACCTTCTTCTTCGGCTTCTCCTCCTCATCGACCTCTCTTCTCCGCTTCTTGCCCGCTTCCGCCTTGGTCTCTGCGACATCAGCGCCGGCCTTGCGCTTCTTGAGGTCGAATTTGGATTCATCCAGAGGGGCCGGAGGGCCCTGCTTCTTCATGCGACGTCCTTTACCCATTCTGAGAGGTTGTGGGGTTGTAAATGGTGTTGATGTTTTAACTGGTCTGGGCTGAGGATTCGAACTTTTTTTTTTTTTCTCGCGCTTCTGCTGGGCGGTGTATAGGGCAGAATATGGACGGAAGGCGGTGTCGTATGTGGCCTGAGGTATCGGCTTGCTTCCGCGCCGAATTGGGAAATGCTACTCCGCGGTTCCACGACATCAGCTTCAAGCCTACTGAATATCTTGCGCTCTTCATCACTGCCAGGAACAGTACAATACACGACATCATCATGGCCGAACTCGCGTTTGCAAAATCCTTCCTCTCCGCCCTCGACCCCAAACCCGTCAAGCTACGCGCCGACTATGTCCTCCCCCCAGAACAAGTAGACCTTCGCGGTCCAGTGCGTCACCCATACACCTCCATACCCTCTCCATACAACAACATACTAACTAAAACAATAGTACCTCCTCCCCCGCCTTCCCCCGTCCCATCCACCCATGCCAAAGAAAACCAAGTCTATCACAGCCCCAGGCTCCTCGAAATCAATCACCATTCACCTAAAATCCACCCGCAACCCGGCCCTCGAATTCACCCTCCCCACCGCCCCCCTCTCCACGACATCAGTGGAGGATCTGAAAGATGCTGTGCGCGAGCGTGTCGCCGATTCCAGCGGTAACAAGATGTCTGTTGAGAAGGTTAAAATTCTGTACAAGCGGAAGCCTATTTCTGGGAAGACGGTTGCGGAGGTCTTGGCTGGTGCTGATGATGGATTGCTGGGTGGAGGGAAGGAGGTAGAGTTTGGGGTTATGATTATGGGGGGTGCGACTGTTGTTGAACCTCCTGTGGGTGGGACTGAGGAGAAGGGTGAGGGTGAAGGGGAGGTTACAGCGAAGCCTGTTGTTGGGCCAAGTGGGGAAGATGTTTTGGAGACGGAGACCTTCTGGGATGATTTACAGGGTTTCCTTATGCAGAGGGTTAAGGATGTGGAGGAGGCAAAGAGGCTGAGGGCGTTGTTTAAGGAGGCTTGGAGTTCGGGAAGGTGATTCTCTTATATATTTAATTGGATATAGATGATACCTGGAATGTGAATATGATTTGATATTCGGTATTTTATAAGGCATTTGATTGACTTGGTCGGAAAAGGATACCTACTTCACACGGAGTCTCGTGTATCAAGCGGCGTCCAAAGCAGTAACTATAAATGGACATCTACAGCAGGCACATAAATATACAGTTCAAAGAAATGTGCATACTATGGTACACTCAAGTAGCATGAGACGCATAGGCTATCCAGCAAAAATATCAAACGAGGACAAACGCCAGGCGATGACGAAGGACCAAAGACAGCTAATTGGGAATGTATACAGAAACAAGATTCAATCATTCCACATGAGGACCCAGATCCAAGAAGATATAGTCACAAACAACCAGAAGGAAATACATGCACAACATAGACATGACAAACTAACATAGCATAGAGAAAAGGGAATCACAAGAAATGACATGGCATAACATAACATGGCTGGTTATCAATCAGATACAAGAGAAAGAAGAAGAAAAAAAGCTAGAATCACAAGTAAGAAAGTAAAAAAGAGAAAAAGAAAAAGAATCGAAGAGATGATGCAAAAAGCTGACCCCATTTCAAATGCTCAAAAATCAGCCCAACCAACTCATCCATTTCATACAACCAAAAGAAACTAGCTGCGTTGCTTTATTCACCAGAGGGGTATAAGAGAGTAAAAGTCAAGTCAAGGTTGCTTGGGGCTTGCTGCTTCATCTCGAGAATACTTTGACCACACTGTCGCCGCCGCCGCTGATGACCCATCGGCCGTCGCGGCTCCAGGTCGCAGCACAGACGCCTTCACCGCGCATCAACCGGTGGCTTGTGATTTCTTGGGTACAGCTTCGCTTCTCGAGGTCCCAGAAGCGAAGGCTTGCGTCGTGGCCTGCGGAGACTAGTTCACGGCCGTCTGGGGAGAGAGACAGCGAAGCTATGGCTGCCGGGTGGGCAAGCATTGTATATGTGCATTGACCTGACGAAGTTAGTATCAAAGTTGATTGCCGCGTGAAGGGATGGATATACGTACCACTATTCGCATCAAAGAAGCGGATGTACCGGTCCTCATATCCACTGATGATCACTCCCTCCACACCACTGGACCCAGTAGCACCGTGGACTTCCTCCTCTGCACCCATCGTCCGGTTCGGGTCGAGATGTGCTGAGCCATCGAAGCCAATAGTAGACGCGACAACGGCATTGACGCCGGTCGACGGGGTACCGTCGTAAGTCTCCTTGCTAGCCATGCCCACAATCTCTTCACCGGTCCTCGTGTCGTAGACAACAATCGATGCATCAGCGTACGAGACAACAAAATTAATACCGGCAAACGATAACGGACTGATACAAGTTGGCGACGGCGACTCAGCGAGAACAATTTGATGAACAAGCGTGTAGTGGAACGGCGTAGTAGTTGCGATGTTCGGTTGCGGTGAATTCGAGAAGTTAGACCCCGAAGAAATCGAATTCGCGCGTCGACTTCCACCGGCCCGCCGCGATCCTGCTTGCGGCGAGGCAACCTGTGGAGGAGCGCTGACAGACCATATTAATATCTTGCCATCTGCGCCCCCAGAGGCGAGCAGGAGGCGATCAGGGCCTCCGTAGCGATTGCAGTCTTCCCCAAAGACGGATCCTGTCGTGCCGGGTAGAACACAGAGTCCCCACACAGCATCTGTGTGGCCATCTAGTGTAGCCTTGGGGTCTACCCTTCCACGCTCCCAGACTCTAATGCTAGCATCCTGTCCGCCAGAGAACACCCAGCCATCACCCAGAGCACGTCCACCGTTGGAGAAGTGTTGGGATGGAGAGCATGCCGCCAAGGATGTTACTGCCCCGGCGTGTCCCCGGTGGGTGAAGTAACTCGTGATGTCCATATCTGATGAAGAGTTGTACCCAAAGCCTGCCGGGATGATCCATCGCTTAATAGTTCCGTCATCACTGCACGTGCAAACTTCAGGCTCTGATGGACTACCGCCGCCCGTGAAGATTACAGAGCGGATGACATCCAAATGGCCCCGGAGCGCAAATCGAACTCTGAAATTGAGATCCTCTTTTTGTGCCTGCACCACATTGTTTTCTTTGGATTCGGTAGCGTCCTCCGCCTGCCTCGAGCCAGAGCTCTTTCTCCGGTGGACAAGGCCGCCTGTTGAATTTGGAACAAAGTTGGCGTTGGGGAAAGCATCAGTGTCCGGTTTATGGGGTGGGATGTGTTCGACCATAGGCTCCTGGCCAGATGGTTCGTCAAAATTCCAGCCATCTGAATCGTCAGAGCTCTCCATCTGCTGCGGTTTCGAATCCTCCTTGGGAGGGCCTTGCACACCAAATTCTTCGAATGCCTGTCTGGGATGACCAGAAGCTTCCTCCAGAAAGGCGTTGTCCAGGGAGTTCTTCCGGCCATCGAGAGCAGCCACAGAAGTCTGTGGCTCTAGAAATCTCCTATCGAGAGGTTCCCTAGGAACCGGTAGACCATGCGCGCGAGCCAATCCGGGGTTCTCCGAATATTGCAGGATAGGTTGGTGGTTTGGAAACTGGACTTCGCGAGCCATTATGTGATTCCCCTGTTGTTGTTGTTGTTGTTGTTGTTGTTGTTGTTGTTGCTGCTGCTGCTGCTGCTGCTGCTGCTGCTGCTGTTTCTGTCGTTGTTGGTGCATATAAGCTTCCTCCAGGCTCTGCTGAGACATCGGCTGGCCTCCGTAGATATGGTTGGGAAGATCCTGCTCGGCCAGTTCCGCAGACGGGTTCGATGCGGGAATGACATGATACGTGACCTCCTGCGAGCACTTGGACAAGTAAAGACGCGATTTATCTCGTTCATTCTCCTGCCGGTATTCGAGTTGGGTTTCATCGGGGTCGACGCCAAAGGGGTGATTGGAAAGCCTGGGGTGTTGAGCTGCAACAAAATAACCGTTAGCACTCGCGCAACATGCAGCATGCGATTCAAGGGAAATTGTACATTTCACCGCGCTGAGACTCTCCCGTGCAATCTCCTTGGGATCCCTCATATCATCAACCTCCTCGTTATTGGTGAGTTTCTTCACCTTCTCGCGCTCCTTCTTCAGCGCAGCCTCCAGCAACCGCACATGCTTAGCCAAAGACTCGCGTAAACGCTTGTTTGTCCGCACATCACCCTCCAGTCTGCCAATGCGGGATTTCATCTCCGCGCGTTCGATTTCCCAAGCGTTACGATCTCGTTCATGTCGGTGCCATTCTGTCTGGAGGAAGCGCATCACACCTAGAACCGGAACTGTTAGTATAATCCCAACGCACAACCTCAAGCTTCCAAAATCAGGACGCACCTTGCAGCGTGTACTCCGTCCCCTGAGGATGTCCGCCATTGGGGCCCCCATCACCGGAGCCAACGAACCCTCCACCCCCAGCCATGGCCGAGGGAGATTGCCAAGCCATGCAAGTTCAACGCAACACACAAAAACACAACAAACGACGAGAAGCTAACAAGCGCGAACTGGAAGAGCTCTCCAATCCGCAATCGGTCCGTTTGTTGTTGTTGTGGGGAAAGGAAGAGAAGCCAGAAAGAAAGGCACGTGGTTGAGTTGGGGAATAAAAGTTTCACGTCGGGGAACTCAGCAGCTATAGTGTCAGAGCTGGGCCCGAATCGGTCGTCGTTGAGCACTCGTGTCCGCACGGACTGGGCGCTGGATTTTGTTGATGTTGAGCGAATCAGGGCGGACAGCGTTCGGGGCCCTTGGAACGTGTCAGCTCCGATCGAGAACAGCGGGGATCGTCAAAGGCGGTTAATGGAAAAAGGAGAAATGCCCAATTTCCACGGCGCGTTAGACGGCAATGCTTGAACAATGAGCACAGAGGGTAGAACAATTAAAAAAAGAAGAATGAGTAACGGGGTTCTCCTACGGAAATCTCGCGCTGGCTGGGCCTTGCCGTCACTGCTTGGTTTGGCGCGCGGCTGTTGACCAGAGGGGGTTAGAGGAAGATGTTATGATTGGTTGTGGTAGCCGCGCGCTAGTATAGTACTACAACCAGGTGAATGACAATAAAACGGCACAATCGTGTAACGCAGGGTATACCATGGTATTACTATTCTATGAAATTGGTCGTCAATTCATCAATCAACCATGACGGCTGTCAAAATTCCAGTTCCTCTACTTCCATCCCGCAATCTACACATTTCTTAACCCCGATCCCAGTCTCCGGGTTCTCAATTGATCGTCCCCATTGATGAACATGTCTCCCGTTCCCCAAGTCATCGCCAAAGTTTCCTCCAGTGCCGCCTTTACGATTGCGTCGGTAGGCTTCGACTCGCGTGCGCTTCTTCAGATCCTCCAGCTTGCTTTTGAACTTGGTTTCGCGCCGCTTCTTCTTGTCGTTCTCTCGTCGTTCGAACTCCACATCAAGCGCCTCTGGGGAGCCCCATTTCTTATCCGAGAAGGCGTATTCTTCAACCTGGTATCGAAGATAGAGCATCATGTTGTTCCAAGTGGACTTGTGAGGATTTGGACGCTCAAGACGCGGTAACAATTCTTCGTCTCGAAGCTCAGCTACAGACAAATGAAGTCAGTCAGCGTACTCTTCCTTGCAACGGGGAGATGAAACACTCACGGTCAGTCAGGAGATAATCCTCCTTGGCTTCCGTCTTTGTAAGTAGACTGTACTTCTCTGGAAACTTCTCCTTGCACGAACTGCACACGCAGCATTTGAGCATTTCTTCCCACTTCCAGTCTATTTCCAAATCCCCACACTCCCGACATGTTTTCTGCTTGCTCTTATCCTCCAGGACGCTGATGGCCGGCTCAAACGGTCCTGCGCGCTCTCGACGCAACGACTGTAATAACTGCTGCCGTTCCCATTCCTTCTGCGTCATATTCGCCGGCTTCTGCTCCCTCTTCCCATCACCCATATGGAGCGCTTTGTTATGCGGATCATCCTCCTCGGTCAAGAATCCTCCCTTGGTATCGGTCATCTTGCTGAAATCGTAGTCGACAAATTTGGTAAAATTGCGGGCGGGCTTGATCGTGTCCAATGGGCGACTTTTGGAGGCATCGCGAACTGTCGCAGGCGTTCCCGCTGTCATAGAGGAATAGGATCGCTTGACACCGGATGGCGCGATAGTCGACGCATTTGCGGATGATTTGCTGGTTTCTTCTGCTTCGCGTTGTTCTCGTATTGCTTTCGCCTTCATCCGGTTGATTTCCTATGCATTACGATAGATTATCAGACCATGCGATCTTGGAGAGAGAACTCGCTGATAACCTACAATTCTCCGCGTCTGCTCCGGCGTCAAAGGGGCCCGCGAAGGCTCGCCTGAGTTTGCATCAGGCTGCAGAGTTGGATTCAAATTCCGACCAGCTTCCATTTCTAACGTAATTTTTCCGTTATTCCTGCTGTTGGGCTTATGCCATCGGTATGAATAGGGTCACAAGGCTCGACTCGGGGAAGATGCGGAAGGCGAACGCCACGTCACGTGAAGATAAGCCATTCTGTGGCGCAGTCTAGAGAGCCATCCGAATGGAATAACTACCGGCACTCGCTTGACATTGCGCCAGAATCAGGACATTGGTCAGGCTGTATCAAGTTAGGGCTACCATATCTCTGTACGTGAGTCGGCATCCAATTGCCTATGTATCACCTGAGCTTGTGATACCAACCGATTCGTACAATTCGTAGTCGTCCCTTTCCTGCCCATATAGTATCTCACACACTCCTCCTACTGGGACGTCCATCACAGCATCAGTACCTTCGCTCCAGATATTCTTCCATTTCACCTTTCGCTGCTGCGGCCCCATGGTCTGGTATGACGTCGCCCCGGGCTTCATTCTCGAAGAGCCTCCTGGTCGTCGCCGCCCTCTGCCATCAATGACTGACACGTTTGCGACCTCATCCACTATATTCTCGATGCTGTTCATGGGTAGAGTCAAGTATCCGGTGTTGTAGGATGCCAGTGCGATGTAAATGTAGACGATCGACATGACCAGCCATGAGGGAAATGCTAGAGACCACCATCGATTCGGATAGTAATAGATGCCGAGTTGGTGAAGGAATGGCGACGGGAGATACGACCAGAGGATATAGATTACTATATTCCGCCATGTCAGCACGGGTTTGGTTTTCCCGCATCATTGATGAGATAACTTACAGAAAGCCAACGAAGAAGCGAGATACAGAACAAATCCGTAGTATTCGTATGTCGGAACCTTCGGGCTCGCTCTGGGAACGGTCGTTGCACGCTGAGCGGACTTTGCGACAGCGGCTTCAGTATCATCAGGGGTCTCGACATCGGAGCCGTCAGGAGTCGTCGGACGAGATGTAGTAGCTGAGAATGGTGGTCGTAGGAGCGATGTCAGCGATGGCGACGGAGGCAATGGGGTAGGAGGTCTGTTATAGAACGGCGGCGCAAAGGCATTGGGCCCGTGGAGCGAACCAGTCGACTGTCGAAAAGAATGGTGATGCATGCCGAGATTCTCGTCAGGAGGCCCTTCGTCGGAATCTGAGGAAGCGTCTGACAGTGATTGGGATTCATGCGAATAATGCGATTGAAAGTCAGCTTCTTCCACGTTCACATGGTCATAGACTGGAGAAGTGGCATCCTGTCCGTCGTTCTCGGGGTAGCTAATCTTGTTAGTCGCGACATCCCCATCTTCGGGGGTGAGAGGCGGGAAAGGCTGATTGGAAGCATCATGGGACATGGTGCTTGAAGGCTCGTCCTGTTCAGGCTTGGAACGGGGCATTCTTCGTCGAGGCCATGGGAGTTGGTAGTGCTGTTGTCGCATCGGCCTGGCTGCTGGCCGTCTATACTGCCTCGGCTCACCGCTCACCATTTGGAGATACTTGTTTTTTCTACTGGAAAGAAGTATTTTGTTTGATGGTAAATAGTTTATCTATGAAAATTTGGCGATAGGAGATATGTATTCAACTGTAGAAAATGTCTGCCTATTCCGCGTCTTAGAGACCCTGGGCCAAGCACTCCGTATAAACGACGTACATCGTGATAAGAATATAGCATCGTTATCAAAATGCTAACAGGAGTGTAACGATGTTATACTGTTCAGTGGATGCTATCTCACTGCTATTGTTGGGTTTGAGTGTTTGATATCACCTGACTGAGACTGTTTCCTAAAGCGGTAACAGAGAACGCCCAACACCTCAAGAGCAAGACAGTTTGTCAGAGCGGAGAACAGAAAACAACTCACGCAGAGGCTAATGCAAGAACAAAGTGCTTGTGTGTGCAGTGCCAGATTTCTCTTAGTGCGGGTTCAGAGTCGGCATATCCAAAGAATACTGACCACAGCACGTCCCTCCTCTTTTAGCCTCCTCCCACCTTAACAAGTTGATCACTACCAACATCACAACTATGACCAGCCACGGAGCATATCACTCAACTGCGAAATCCCCTCAGAACGCTAGCAAGGATGGCTCCGATTTGAATGCAAGTTGCCTGCCTCGTCACATCCAGCCCCATGATCATCTGCAGCAGCCCATGAACCTCGACACGGGCACGTACTCTGTATCAGTGCGTTATCTGGATTGATTCGAACAATCGTACCCGCTATGTGTCATGGCAGCTCTTTGATCCACACGTCTGCGGCCCACGATACAATGCATTAAGTCCGTTAATGTCGTTGGAAAACTGGCAGACGCAAGAAAGATGTCAATTGCAACGTCAACAGCCGGAGACTGTTGATGCAAAAATATCATCCTTTGCGTGTAGGTTGAATGATATGTACCCAGGATGCACGCCGTGGTTTGTACTCAGTACTCGGGCAGACCATCGCTATCTGGGCGGAGAAAGCATATCATAGCACTCTTCGGGAGTAAGCTCGAACTATTTACCAGGTTTGGGATCAGTTTTGCATGGCTATAGGTATTGTCGGAGCAATGGATGTGGTAGCATTGCTCATTTGTCCTGGATAGCACAGCATTACCGGTCGACGCGAATATTATTGCTTTTTTTCCCCCCTCCTACCACCTGTGGTTTGGCCCTCTGGACAGAAAGGCGCGCTAATGCTACCTCGATTCGATTGTGGTTTCTTTTTCCCCATTGGGCCAGCTGCGTTTTTAGAGGCATGATCACACCCCGGTGCATCGTTCTCTCATGTCTTCAGCTCGCAAATCCGCTGCGTGGCTCAAGCTAGCCGTCTTTAGGAATAGTTTGGAACATCGGATTAGCAATTTCGCTACGCTCGGGGATGAAATTCGTTTAGACGACGCATTTCTCCGCAAACTATTGACGGCTTATGTCTACGGGCTGTCCAAGACTCTTTCCCAAAAGTCCGTTCTTTCCGGACAAGACCGCATTGCCCAGTGCACCCGCTCTCTCTTATCTGCCAGTCATCTCCCAGGTTTGAAGCCCCCTGATCAACATGCGAATTGCAGAATTGAGCCAGTATTGACACGGATATGTCCGTGCACCTGTCGGGACGTCTGGATCGCAAATCACAGAGCTAGAAAGCTCAGGAGTTCCCCGATTTTCAAGAGTTCATTCCGACCATCTGGAAACCCCGATGTTCCACCAATGGCTGATCTCTGGTCCCAGACACGGCAGTAGTGTAAGAATGTTCTCCGTGCACATTACACGCAAACACGATACGTACCATACAATTTCAGCCTCGAATCAGGAGTGACAGGTCGTATGTATGCGCTGGAGCCCATACCGTATCCACATGTCATGGATTTTACTTTTTTTATTTTTATTTCTTTCTAAAGCGAGAACGGGCCGATTCAAAAGACGTAGAAATGATAAATACTCCTGAACTCTGAACACTTCTTACCGAAAGTTTCTGCACCAAAACGGTCTGAACAAGGGCCCACGAGACTGTTTGCCTGTGTTCACCATGGCTGACTCGGGGCTCTTGAATTTCCTACTCAAGCGACAGAGTATCTTGGTATGCCATATATTCGATTAATGTTCTTCTAAATGAATTTGGATCGGATGCTGACCATAAATGGTTGAATAGGACCCAAGCAATGACACTAACGTTGGTTCAGCTCGGGGAAATGCATCATCTTCCAGCTCCGACGTTGCAGATAGCCTGGGGATTGGAGGTTCAACGTCTCTCTCTGCATTCTTGACAACCTTGGTCCCTGCTCTTTTCATCGCAATATTCTGGTTTGGTTTATTCATTATCTGTCGACGGACCCAACAGCGCTGGTACGCTCCGAGGACACATTTGCACTGCTGGCACAAACAGTGAGTTAATCCGCTTCCAAACTAACTCATGATGGTATACTGAACAAACCTCTGTAGTGAACGGAGTCCGGAGCTGCCATCTGGCTTTTTGAACTGGTTTGGAAAGTTCATAGAAATCACCGACACCCATGTTCTTCACCGTTCGTCGATGGATGGATATCTTTTTCTTCGCCTCCTTCGAGTACTCTGTTCCCTCTGCTTCATAGGTTGTTTGATAACATGGCCTATTCTTCTTCCGATTCATGCCACAGGTGGCGGGGGGAACACCCAACTGGATATGCTGAGCTTCAGCAATGTAACAGACCCGACACGGTATTATGCTCATGCTGTCATCGGATGCGTGTTCTTCAGTGGGTGCACTCGTCTTCTGGCAACACGATTTAAATAGGCTGACCACATGGGGTAGCGTATATCTTCTATGTTGTCACACGGGAGTGTTTGTTCTTTGCCAATCTCAGACAGGCATATCTAAACTCGCCAGCCTATGTTCATCGCATCTCATCACGAACAGTGCTCTTCATGTCTGTTCCCGAGGATTATCAAAACGAAAAGAAACTGCGCCAAGTTTTCGGTGACTCGGTACGACGAATCTGGATCACGTCCAATTGCAAAGAACTCGAGAAAAAAGTCAGTAAACGGGATAAGCTAGCGTATAAGCTAGAAAGTGCCGAAACGAAGTACATCCGCCTAGCAAATTCGACTGGCTTAAAAGTCCTCAAACGTGGAGATATTGGGTCCGAGGAGGCCTGTTTGGAATGCGGGAAGCATACACCGTCGTGGTCGTCTACCATTCGACGTCCTACTCACCGAGTTGGGCTGCTTGGAATATTCGGGAAAAAGGTTGATTCCATTCGTTGGCTGCGAGCTGAATTGGCCAAGATCAACGAGGAGGTGAAAACTCTGCAGCACAAACACAAGACCGGCGACGCGAAATATCTTTCCGCTACCTTTGTCGAATTCCAGACTCAGAATGATGCACAAATCGCCTTGCAGACACTGTCGCATCATCAACCGCAGCATATGACTCCACGATTTATTGGGATTTCCCCGAAGGAGGTGGTTTGGTCTGCACTGAATCTCAGTTGGTGGCAGCGAGTCGTACGCAAATTCCTCATCAAAGGAGGTATTGCTGTGCTGATCGTGTTCTGGTCAATTCCGGCTGCTATTGTCGGTGCTATTTCTAACATCTCATATCTCACGGAGATTCTCCCATTCTTGAGTTTTATCAATGAACTACCCGATGTTATCACGGGCATAATTGCCGGGTTGCTTCCTTCGGCCGCCTTGGTGCTCTTGATGTCGTTAGTCCCTATCATTTGTCGATGTAAGACCCTTCTATACTGACTCTAATGTTGGATCATTTCTAACCAGATTCACAGTTTGCGCCGGATGCGCCGGAGTCCCGTCACGAGCAGGTGTCGAGCTCTTCACACAAAGTGCTCATTTCTGCTTCCAAGTCGTCCAGGTCTTTCTGGTAACGACTCTCACATCTGCCGCCTCTGCTGCTACTTCTCAAATCATTCAAGATCCCATGTCGGCCAAGGACCTTTTGGCGAAAAATCTGCCCAAAGCAACCAACTTCTACATTTCATATTTCCTTCTCCAGGGATTGAGTATGAGCTCCATGGCCGTTGTACAAGTTGCCGGGGCGCTGGTTTTCAAGTTCATTGCTACCTTTTTTGACCATTCGCCAAGAAACTTATATCAACGATGGGCTGCGGTCAGTAGCATTAGTTGGGGGAACGTCTTTCCTGTTTTCACAAACATGGGCGTTATCGGTAGGCTTCCACCTTTCCTTCTTTGACACAGGTGATATGGCTAACATTATCAGCCCTAACATACTCTTGCATTGCCCCGCTAATCCTCGGCTTCGCCTTCGTTGGCCTCTACCTCGTCTACCAAGCCTACCGCTACAACTTTCTCTTTGTCTACGACATCGACATCGACACAAAAGGCCTTGTCTATCCCCGCGCCCTCCAACACCTCATAACAGGCGTCTACCTTGCCGAAATCTGCATGATCGGCCTCTTCGCCATTCGCAGCGCCGTCGGCCCCCTGATCATCATGATCATCTATACCGTTCTCACCGTTCTCGCACACATCTCCCTCAACGACGCCCTCGCCCCAGTAACTTCCTTCCTCCCCCGCACCCTCGACACAGAGGAAGAACTCCTTCAGTCTAAGGAAGAATCCGAAGCATACATCTACCAAAAACAGACTACCCGCCTCGAGGCAATCTGGAAATGGTTCCATCCCAACTTATACCGCGACTACGCGACGCTTCGCCGGAAGGTCCGCCGTGATCTCGTTGAGATCAAATACTCCGAAGAGGAACGACAGAATGCATACTACGAGCCGTGCATCACGGCCAAGTGTCCGATGTTATGGCTTCCTAGGGATAAATGGGGATTCAGTCATCAGGAGGTGTTAGATACGGATGCGGGGATCCCTGTCACGGATGAGAGGGCGCATCTGGATGAGAAGAACAAAATTATTTGGGATAAGTATGATCCGAATCTGCCGTTGTGGGAGTTGAAGGTTCTGTATTGAGTGGTTTCATATGGTAATGAGTTTCCTTGGATGTTTATTTAATGATTTGATGATGAGTATATAGACTTAATGAGGGGTATCACTCCTGGCTTTGATGTTAATTTAATTGATATTTGATATGTATCCACCTGAGTTCTCGGTTTCATAGTGGTTAATCGTACCCATATCGGCGCCCCTCCATCACTTCTTTTCCTAAGGCTATATGTGTGCTTCATTCATTATTAATAATATTGCTTTCAGTCAGTCCTCTTTCCCTATTCTCTACTCTACTTTTAACTCTATTTCTTCTCAAACTAGCCGGCTCTCAATCCATCATCAAATTTGCTACCATTTTGCAGAACTTCAGGCAAAAAGTTCCGTCACTCCATCATTTTGAGTGCATGATAAGTCTTGCTCTTTGACAGAGGACAAGAAATTTACTATCGGAAACAAACCGGGTCTTGCTATTGGCTTCTCGAATGCCTATCGCAACAACGTTGCATTTCCGGCTCGGGAACATATATATTCTTATGTCTGATATGTCTGGACTATCAAATCTCTATATTCGGATTGACAGAAACACGTCGGCACTGCCATTCCCTAAGTCTTGCTAGCTTTAAGTTCGATGCGATTAACATTTTTTTTAGCACACGAGATACACTCGATCTGGGACATTCTCTCCAACTCGCACAAAAAAGCAGGAGCATGCATGCAGCATGTCCAAACCAAAAGTTCGCGGTGTAAGTCGGTTGTCTGGAGGATATTTTTAAACAAGCCCTCTTATAGGACTGGACCTGAAGCTTCGAAAGTGTGGGTCTAAACGAGAGTGCCATGGTTGGATTGACAGACAGCCAATCCCAAACACAAGCATATTGAGATCAGAGTACTATTTGGTTTGTTTCAACAGTTTCGACAAACGGGCTAAGGTTGCTAGCATGAAGGATTACCAACTCCAACCTCAGATGTAGCAGAATGACCCTGCATTACTCTGGGATAGCACCAGAAACATATTGGCCAAGACCCAATTAATTGTATTGGCGTGCTGTACCCCACAGATTCGGGATAATGACATCGCGAGCAACAATTCGGATATCCCGAGCTCGTGGGTCCGCGATGATGTCGAGCGTTATGGATTCGGGCTTTAGTCTCCTTCAGGAGAAGCTCCATGGTCGATCATTCGGGAGGAGTTCTTTCTTCAGAATTTAAAAGACCGACGTTGTCCACATCCTCTCTGCCATAACCAGGCACCGTCAATATGCGATCGCCATGGAGTTCGGTATGGCTATGGGGAAGTTTGCTGGTATCGGGTATTGCAGCAGCGCAACGGTATGTGCTCTCCATTATATCTTCAGTGTAAAGGGGGAAACCTGACGTGTGGCCAGTGAAACCGTTGTGTATCCCCAAAAATATCAAACATCGCATCATGCAGCAAACGCCTCGGGCTCGACCTGCATCACATTATCGTCCTCCAATGTAGCTGTAATTCTCGATTATGGGACGGAAATCGGCGGCTTTCCAGTGTTCGACGTCCAGTCAGTCGCGGGCCCAGTTCAGGTAGAAGCCAAATATTCCGAATCCAGAGTCGCTCTGGATGCACCCTTCGGCGACGGGCCCTGGACATTCTCGAATGGACTTTCCAATACCTTTCGCGTCGAGACTTTCAATGTCACCGAGTCGGGACATGTCCAATCTTTTCTCATTCAAGGAGGTCTCCGCTGGCAAAGACTACAGCTGCTGAGTCCGGAGAGCACGGTTAAGATCTGCCGTGTGGGCATCCGTTCTGCCAATGATCGAACAGCAGTCGATGCTCTTCCGGGACATTTCGAATGCTCAAACTCGCTGTACAATGAGATTTGGGCGTTGGGTCCTCGGACAGTACAGCAGGCGTGTATCGCAAACAACACGGCGCCGTCTACCTGGGAGGTAACATCAGATGGCGCGTACCTTCGTGGTCAGCAGCCAGCTGCATCCGTCAAGGGTGTGTCCTACGCAAATTACACGATGTCCTTCCGCTCGAAGATTGTCCGCGGCGGTACAGGCTGGAAGGTTGCCTCCGGTGTGACTGGATATGGCCCGTATTTTGTTCTCACGAGCGAGTATCCCCCTGAGTCGACATTTTTGAATACCAATCGCACTCTTGTCCCTCCAAACACTCTGGTGGTTGGATACGGATATAACCTGGTCAACCAGACGTCATTGCCAACAGGCGCTGTCAAGCATTTTCCACTATCGTTCAACGTGACGGAAAGCAAATGGTATAATATATCGACTACCATCAACCAGACCGGCTACTCTGTGTCTATCAATGACCACCCAGCAGTCTTTGTTGCGCTAAAGAATATTCAAACCCCCAGTGCCAGCATCGGGGGCCCAAGTAGTCTCACCAGTGGCACATGGGCTTTTGGACCGTACCAAGACCAGATAGCATACGTCAAGGATGTCGAAGTGTCAGCGCAGAATGGGACACAGCTATACCAGAATCCGATGACCGACGAATCTGTACTCGAAGAATATGGAGTTATGACTAACAGCGAGTCTGTCTGTCTAGACGGCGCTAAACGAGATCGCCTGGTATGGTCCGGAGACTTCGCTCATACATACCGTGTCATTACAGCGAGTACACATCGTCAGGACTTCCTTACAGGCACGTTGGCCTACAGCTTGGACCGACAAGCTACGTCCGGTGTATATGAAGGATTCTTTTCTATGTCGCCGACAATGGGCCAATCCGCAGAGTATACCTTGATATACAATGCCTTCGGAATCTTAGACTATCAAATGCTTTTCCTTAATACTTTTGCCGGTTACTATCTCGACTTCGCCGACGACGAATTCCTGCAGAAATACTGGCCTCGAGCAAAGAGAGGGGTCAATGCAGTCCTGCCTCTTGTCGACAGTGTCTCTGGACTCGTCGTCTCCCAGTCTATCCCAGGGTCTTTCTTCCTCGGGCCCGCGAATGGAACCGCACCTTCAGCTCTACTAGTATACACCCTCCAACGCATGGGAAGACTGGCCAACATCATCGGAGACACCGAGGCAGCCACGAACTGGACCACAACAGCATGTCACATCTCCGACGCCATCAACCGCCAATTATGGAACGACAAGACAGGAATCTACGGCGAAAGCCTAACCTCCCTCAACGCATCCTCCCTAACAGGAACAGCATGGTCAATCCTTGCAGACGTAGCAAATACTACCCAAGCCCAGCGATCTATCGCAGCACTCTCCACCCTCCGTCTGGGTATCGGATACAAAGAATCATCTTCGACCTCGAACGCGTCTAATACCCAGCTTTCTCCCAACCTATCAGGCTTCCTCCTCGAAGCACTCTTCCAACACAGCCGCTCCAAGACAGCTCCACAGAACGCAACAACAGAAGCAATCAGCGTCCTCCTCAACCGTCTCTGGCCTGCAATGGTAAACCAGGATAAATACTACACAGGCGCAGCATGGGAATACGTCGACGCCGTTGGCCGCCCGGGATTAGAATTCTACACATCCCACGCTCATCCCTGGGGCGCAGCGCCGACATACGTTTTCACGGAATACGTCCTCGGTATTCAGTCTGTGACACCTGGGTTTAAGGAGTGGGCGTTCAGACCTGCATTGCTTGATGTTGAGGTTTCTTGGGCTAGGGGGAGAGTTCCGACGCCATTTGGGACGATTCGGGGGGGTTGGACGGTTGATCGGGCGAAGGGGCATTTGGATTTGAATGTTTGTGCGCCAGAGGGGACTAAGGGGACGGTTTGGTTGCCGTTGAGTGTGGAGTCTTATACGGTTAATGGGGAGGAGAGGAGTGTTGAGGGTGTAGGGTTGAAGGAGGAGGTTGGTGGGGGAAAGTGTGCGAGAGTTTCTGTTACGTTGAAGTAGGTTTCTACAGTTCATGATCTAAAAACATAAACGCAACAAAATACAAGCTATATACAAGTACAATAAGTCATCATCTCATAAACTCCAACACCTCAGCATCCGGACTCTCAAAAACATCCTCCCAATGTCTCTTAACCCCCTCGCACAAACTCTCCTTATTCTTCCACGACTCAAACACTCCCTCCAACCCACAAGTCACCTTCCTAACTTCCTCCCAGAAGCCCCTCTCGGCATCATACCCAATTCTCCTCAACGCCCTCTTCGGCCCCGTATAAACCCTCGTCGCATTCCCATCCCTATCATGCGTCTTCTCTCCCAAAAGCTCTACCCCAGGATTAAACTCGGGGTTATACGCATGCACAAAAAAGCCCCTCGGCGGCTCAGCAACAGAATCACCCTTCACTCTCCATATTCCACGCCTAGTAAGCTCATAATCCTCAATCGGATCAGCCTGCAGCATCGCCGAACCAACTATATCATCATCTGCATCTTCATCGTTAGGATGATGCGGACGGCCGAGATCGGCCACTGGCTCGCTGACTGCGTGGAATGGATTGCCGAGGGCAGAAGCTGCTGGGAGGAAGGTGTCTTTGTCGCCTTCGCCGGGGGCGCCTTGGCTGAGGAGGGTGTAGTAGTGGGAGGGGCCATAGTAGTTGTAGTATGTCGCTAGGAGGAGGGTTGAGAAATGGGTTCTTTTAGAGACAAGTAGCATGCCTGCTTCTGTTGATGCACGGGCATTTGTTGGGAAGTCTGGTTGTTGCGAGATGTTGAAGTATGTCGGGGATATTGTGGAGGCCCAGAAGTCGGGCCAGGTGAGGAGGCCTGTTGATGTGAATGGTTTGGAGGATAGGAGGGGTGTTGGGTTGTGGAGGGGGAGGTTATCTGCGTCGAGCCAAATGGTGTTGTCGAAAGAGGAAAACAGGAGGGCGAAGGATTTGATTTGGAAGTGCTCGATCGTAACTGTTGTGTTTTTTGTGGGATCGGGGCTTAGGGTCATGGTTTCTGAGAGAACGATGCATTTTGCATTGAGGGCTGGGAGAACGGTTTCGCAGATATATGGCTCGTACTCGGTTGAGTTTTTGACAAAGAGCTCAACTGGTAACTGGCAACCGGTTCGTCGGAGAACTCGTAGAGTCACAACAAATGTAGGCATGTATGTTCCTCCAGCAGCGGAAACTATGCCCTCAGTTCCAACGATGTAAGGATAGCCAGTCCAGGACTTCCGAATCTCCTTCACAAACCCATTATGCGCCTCCTTCATAGGCTGCAACAGCTCATCGGCATTATCGATGTAATTCTTTCGCGGGAGGTCATCGAGCGCGTCGAATCGCGGCATCCCGGCCGAATGCCCTAACTCCGGAGAAGGACATTGCGGTGCGTATTTCTCGAGTAGAGAGTAGAGGTCATATCGGAGTTGCGCTTGACGAACTGGGAGTGTTGCAATCGCTATAGGGCTGAAATCACGCTTTCCGAGGTATAGATGATAAAAGTTAATCAAAGCGATAACAACCAGGGCAGTCACGAAGACTTTTCCGTTCAAATTGTGTATTTGCATCCCGGTAGTTCATTTTCACATTGTCGAAAACAACATCGTCGCGAAGAAATTCTCACCATAATGAAATAAAATATAAAAAAAAGCAAAATAAGGCAGACAAAATCCGAAATGACAGCCGCGTCATACTCCCGATTACGCCAGAACTAAGCCTTATCTTATGGGGCCCGTCAAGGCTATAATGGGGCCGAATATGCCGCTGCCGCCAATCGGAGTCCCATATGCTGGTAGCAGCGTTCGTAATCTCACTGAATCAGTCTTAGTTTCAGTGTTAGCGCTCCGGTCTTTGCTTGGTAGATTTGTAGGAATTGCCGGTCCACGTTGCTCTCGCTGTCCTCGTGTTTCGGATCCAAGAAGCAAAGAATATGATCGCAGATCGGCTTGTGATAGGAACATTTTAGCAGCTTCATGAGACTCCCGGGAACTAATTGAGATCTTCGGAGACTTCACAGGCGTCGATTTGTCGAGGCAGTTGACCGGAATTCCTTCGGAACTTACTGCAAACTCCGAGTCCGGTGGTTCGTGCATTTAGCTATGTTATTCTATGTTCCTGGAAACCGTTTCAAATTTCTCAGAAATGAGTGCAACTAGCCCCGGCTTTTCCGTAGACGTATTTCCAGGCTTGTATAGTTCGATATGTATCGGCATTGGTTCGCCGGTGGGGATGAATGGAAGCAGTCACTGAACTACGATAGTTTCAAGGTATCTATGTATGAAAGCCCAGTAGTAGCACACACTAAACCGCAAAAGACGGAGATGATCCGATTGAGGCATAGTTCAAGCTCCTGTACGCTCCAACAATTACAGGTGCCCGGCTTAGACCACAAAGCTACTGCAAGCACTTCCCATGAAGGAATAATATAATCTCGTCTAAGATACTGTTTCAAAACTATGCGGGTTTGGAAATTGGCAAAAGATGTGAAGAATATTTCATTCACCTCAAGTGAGAAGAAGAAAATAAAGTTGGCATTCACTCAGTCAAGTCTAAGGGGGGAGAAACGTCCTTCCCTCTATTCTCGCCGTCCTGTCTACAGCATTCTCTCTCTTGTCGAAAACCAGTTCCCAAGTCCCATATGAGCTGTCGACAGACGTATTCCAACAAATTCGTCGTCGCTGGAGTCTATGATCTAGCTATGGCAGCGAAATATTCAGAGTCAGAGTACAACAAAACGCTTTGAGAGCGCACACATGGTACCATCCACAATTACTCTGACTATACAGACAGCTTCCTGCTGCCTAGTTGGCTACATCCTCAAGGCCAATAGTACCTGACCTGATCAGTCTTTGACATGTGAGTTACACGTCCATTGCATTTGATATGGTTATACTGATTGTTTCTATGGCGGCTTCAAAGCCTAAGAATGCCAGGCTGTTAGTTTATTTCCATTAACTTGGCTTATACAAGGACCGTCCATAAATCCCACGGGATTACGAACAACTCCGGCGATCCCACCACGGGTCGCTAGCGAACGCTTCCATAGTATATATCGTGACTTCACCTTTCGGTCTTTATCTGGCTGATCTCCAGTGGTGTGCCAAAAATAGCGGTTGGAGAACTGGACATGTATATCTTTCCCGCTGTTTGGCGTTCTCAATATCCCAGAACGTCAACTAACCCTGGCAAATGTGGCAGGTTGTATTTCTAAACCGATATGTCTTGAAAAGGACTTCTTATCGCTATTATACTGTGCACTCCCAATCACGAGGGCCTCAAAACAAGGCTTGCAACAACAGTACGTGCGAGTCGGTGGTTGTTGGTAAGTATTTCGGAAGCCCTAAGCAAGATAATCTGGGAGTATTTACTGACATATTTTACATAGAGCCGACACTAACCGCTCACTATTTCAAACCATACAAAATACAATTGTCAAGCACCCAGACGAAATTGCCGCTAGTCACACTGCGCTTCTTCATACTGCTGCCTTGCTTCTGCTTATTATAAACAGGCGTGCTCGAAGAAGTGCAAAGCTCGGGCGAATCTTGACCTGGCTTGCTTGAAGTTACTTCCACTTCTATACGTGGCAGGCACCAACTAGTGCACCTAAGAACTCTCCAATCGACTACAGATTTATGTTAGGCGGTGCATAACATAAATATCCTAGATCACGAAGAAGTACGGGATACCTATAGGGCCACATTGACTCTAATAGATCGCTAATATTGGTATTTTGAGAAAATACCAAGTGAATCGGCACCTTGGGATTATATTTGAGGTAGATATAAGTGAGACAATTTGACGAAAGGCCCTAGACTCGGGTTGTTGGAAGGCCAACACTCAAAGGCTATTGGACCCGCCCATTGTCTCCTCTGGTCAGAAAGATTTACGGAACACCATCATTTTACCAGTGAAGTGAGCCCATGCCGATTACATTTGTCTCCCCGTTAAGGGTCTGCATGGACGGATCAAAATGGTAAGATTTTGGTCGTTTCGCATAGAATTCGGCAATGGACGATGTCTCCATATTGACGATTCGATCGACGGCATTTCCCTAACTAAATACACTACCGAATGGGCATTCAGGTTAATGCTTCATTCAAACAATTCATTAAAAACCATCAACAGCCCGTTCAAAGCCCTCGGATTGTCCACGGATTACACATCTTAAACACAGAAGGCCCTGGACCAGACTTGTGAGTCTGTTACCGCTAAGGCGGAAATCTTCAACCCTGGGGTGAGATTTCTAGCCCATGGCACGCCATGCGCCATAGATACGTGAGCAACAAACGTCAAATCGATGGAATTTTCGTTTCAGAGAAGATTTTCATGACTCAGATTCCGAGCTGTTTGTGGTTATGGTTGTGGTTGATCTACTACTATACGGCTTTGTACAGTCACCTCTAGTGGACTAGCGATACAAGAATTCCAAGCACCAATTGTCCTTAGGGCTCTAGGTGAATTACCGACTTTCTAAGGGTAGCTGGCAGTTAGCGCCTCTACAAAAAGACTTTGTGTTTGGCTCTGCAGACTTTGTGGAAGATGAGCAGTAAGAGAGGTGGACGTTCGCTCAATCGGAAATGTGTCTCAGGAAACCCTCTCAAAATATAGTTTTAGCCTATTACGGCTCACTAAGAAATCTTGACTCAATGTCTAACAGAAAGCAACACATTACGAGCATTCTAAAAATTGAAAACGTGTAATCGCTGGTATCTATATACGTAACTCATGTCATCGTCAATCGCAAACAACAAACGCCCAGGCCAATCAACAAAGTAGAATCAGTCAATAATTAGAACGCCGCAGCTATACCAGTCCGTAACAACCATTTGACCCTATCCAATAATACCATGCATTCACATAACGATGCAGTCCTTGTTCTTATCCTTAGACCGCTCGGGGAGACCAGACGACGTCGCAGGAGGGCGCCGTCCATTTCCATGATGGTTTCTCGAGAAGCGACTATCCATAGATTGATTGGAGCGGTTAGACGGGTTAGACGGGTTAAAAGACGGCGTGCTTTGCTGCGGGGAATAAACAGGGCTGCGAGCTGCTTGTGCATACGATGGCAAATCATCATCCTCGTGAGAGTGGGACGATCGTCCAGGTTGTTGGCTCGACCGTGCAGAACGCTGTTCTGTAGGTTGGTGTCGACCGGTCCCTCGATTTACAGCGCTTGGAGTACGGTGATGGGTGGCTTCAGGTCCATGTCCTCGTATAGGTTGATTGGGCGCAGAGGGGTTTCGATTGTGACCTGCAGAGTTCTGACGTTGCTGTTCTTCCTCTTGAAATTGCAGGGCCAGTGCGTAGGCGTAATCCGCATCAGCCTGTTCTTGCGATGGCTCATCCTTCGATCCAGTGGAATGGCCTGTGTCACGGCTCGGAAGCGCCGGGGCAGATGTCGCAGGAGCTCCTGATGGGCCATGGCCAACAGGACGGAAGTCGCCAGAGAAAAATTCAGCGCGAGAGCCATTAACATCCACGAGATTCTCCCACACAATCTCAGCATGGTTTGCATAACCAGCATCAGTTACTAGCGTAAACAGCTCATGTGTTTGCGGGTGTTTGTATAGTGTGGTGAAATGGTCATTGCGGAAGAGAATCGATACGGATCCAGGGGTCAACCTGGCTTTGAGGTGCTCAAGCCCGAAATCGCTCAATTGCGTTGCGTGATCGACTTCAACGAATTGCTGGATCGTTTGAATGTCGTGCATGGATTGTTCATCATTGGGAGTAAGTGAGCCGCCTCGGAAAACCTGGTCTTCCAAATCTTCTTTCCGGAATGGTAGCAGTTGTATGTCTTCGTAGTACTGAGCTGCTCGCAAAAACGCTGCGTGGGCTTCTGTACCGGGGTTGGCCACCCAGCCGTGTATCAAGGGAAGGCCGAATGTATTATAGAACTGAATGTCACTTGTTTCGTAGAAGCGACCAGCATCGTCTTCCGGTTCCTGAATAATGTTAGCAATAGTGCCATAATGAGGAAGTAATTCCATACTAATGTGAGGCGTGGATTGACATTCATGCCCGTATGCAACATTGTCAAAAACCGACTAAGAGCCTCAATATCCGGGAACTCATCATCAGGGCCTAGGTACATAATCAATTCTTCAAACAATGCTTGGATCAACAACCCAAGAGATATCTGTTCTCTTGTCTGCAGAGCCTTGACGACGGGTGTTTGGGCATCTTCGGCCGAGCTAATCACAAGCGCATTAACAAGTGCCAGTAAGGGACATGGTCCATTTTCGTTCTGAGACAGAATCGGGGAATTGCGCAATTTTCCGGAGATATCAGTCCAGTTAACGTGTCTGATAGCATAGGTTTCTGCCTTCTGTTCTGCTTGTCTGTTTGTGTCACCGGCCCTTGTTGTGGTGTGCTGCTCGGTGCCCTCTGAGCGGTCTGGACGCTGGGGAAGAGGAGGTGCAGTTTCTGATAATCCAGTTCGCGTTCCACGAGCCTCAGACACATCAGACTCATAGACAGACGAAGTTGACCGAGGCGGTGCCTCTGGCTTGCTAGGATCAGCATCAATGAGCACATTGGAGGACTGCGTTGTCGCGGAGGAAATTGGGCCAGATGGGGTGTTTGGTTGATACTGCGTAATCAATCTGTCATAATCCTGGGATGTTTGGGTGGGGTATGGCTGATATTCATCGGCAGAAGCGTATTGAGGTTGGTATTGGAGTTCCGCAGCATTTCCCGGAGTCCCGTGAGTATCATAGAATTGGTCATCAGCCATATAGTTAGGAACTTGGCTAGCGTATGATGTCTGCGGAACTTGCGCTTGTGACTCCTGGGCATAATGGCCATTTTGCGGGTGCTGGGGCTGCGAAGCAGTAACGGGATGCTCTTCTGCCCACGCTGAATCTGAGGGCTGCTGGTCCAGAAGAGACAAGCGGGCAGTCATTGGGATAATTCCCTCACCTGAAAAATAGGTCAGTTCTATTCTACCTGCATTGCGCTCGGCAATTGTACACAATTCCATACCTTGGCT
This sequence comes from Aspergillus ruber CBS 135680, assembly GCF_000600275.1. Taxonomy (NCBI): domain Eukaryota; kingdom Fungi; phylum Ascomycota; class Eurotiomycetes; order Eurotiales; family Aspergillaceae; genus Aspergillus; species Aspergillus ruber. The sequence continues at coordinate 96,864 of NW_024467340.1, read as the reverse complement.
CAAGGCATCACTATGCAGAGAAGTCGCCTGTGAAGCACGAGTATCCTCAACTTGTTGAGTCTGATATGTCTCAGCTTGCCACGGATTGCTTTCAGATTGTTTCGTTTTCAAAAACGGGTTATTAGATCGCAGTTGGGTTGGTGTCTGTCGGACATGCTCCCATTCATCGGCCTCTTCCTCTGGCTGCCATTCGTTTGTCGCCATTCTGCGTTGAGTACCAGCTACAAGTATAGATGGTACACGATCGCCTTTGTTCTTATTAACCGGCTCTTCCTGGATTCCGTTGTGGCTTGCTTGCGTAGATCCCGATGGAGTGTACTCTTGATACGGCTGATCCGGTTTCTCTACCAACTCATCGGCCCACGGATTCTGCGCTTCACTGTGCGCAGTCCCTACCGGCGACCGCTGAGCTTGTTCGAGCGTCATCAGGTCAAAAGCAGGCGACGTATTAAGATCCGGCGAGTAAATCGAATCCTGCGATGGAAGACGAGGATAAGGAGAGCTTTGCGCTCGTCTTGGACGTGTCAACCGCTTCGTCGGAGAGACAGGAGAAGCGGATTTGGCAGTAAGAGAGATAGAAAGACGACGATTAGGCTCTTTGACAGAGTTGAGACGAGGAGGAGGCTGTTTGCGCAAGACCATCAAGGCAGAAGTGTTCAGTGTGGCGTAATCTGTAGTAAGCAGTGAGTGCTATCCAGATAAGATAAAAGGCAATTCGATCAGTTCATAAACGGTATTGATACCGCGATTAACAGTAGAGAAGGGTATTAGTCATACTATGACTTAATATACCTATAAATAAGTATATAATACCGAGATGAGGCAGTATACAACCTGCCAAAGACTCTTGTATGAAAGCAGGCACCTAGATTCAATGCCGGCGATCTGCTCTATATAACACGGTCATTGCAGGCGGTGGCCAGCGAGGGCGGTAAATGTACGGTATGCTTTCCTTGGCTGTGTGATTTCGTATTGTACGGTAACCCCGCAGCGACGTTCACGTCATTAATTATAATTAGCCACATACAGCCACAGAAAGCTTCAGCCACAAGATGTCAAGCGGTGAAATAGTAGTTCCGGATAACCCGGTACCATGCCGCCTTTGGAATAGCGCAGGCGCAGAAGTTGATCACCGCAGAAGAAAAAAAGAATCATTGGAGATAGAGTCTTGACTAATTTGTCAGATTTCCTTATCCGGCTGTTGAATAGCATGCGACTGGCATAATACACTCATTTCTTGTCCTTTGGAACCAGTGTTTCACGCCATGCACTCCTATATCCGTCCTTATCAACATGTCGCCTTTCGGCTTCCGTCTGATGCGACGAGAATCATCCACCTTATACCCAATACGTGCGTCCTCACCTTTGGGTTTTGCTCCTGTTTTTAACTGACTGGGTTGGCGCTCTAGAGAGGTATCCCTAGGAAAATATGGAAACTTTCCCTCGAACCAGATCATCGGACGCCCGTTCTACCTCACATTCGAGATCTTCGACAACCCCACCGAAGAAAACGGCAATCGCTTGCGCATCATCACCGCAGCAGAGCTCCATGCTGAATCGTTAATAACGGAGGGCTCAGGGGAGGCTGACGGAGAGGGCGACGAGCCGGATGTGAGCGGCGATGCCGAAACACCCATGCGGACAAATCGCGAAATCGTCGACGATACGTCTACCCAGAAAATGACACTGCAGGAAATCGAGGAATTGAAGAATGGATCGAGCGATGCCGGTAGAGATATCATCGCGAAACTGCTCGAATCGCACTCCGCTCTGGATCAGAAGACCGCGTTCTCGCTCGCAAAGTATACGCTGCGCAAACGGAGGAAATATATGAAGCGGTTTACCGTGCTGCCGCTGGATGTCAGTCTGCTCACAAATTTTATGATTGAAGAGAAGGATGCGGCCCGGACCATGGAGTTGCGGGATGAGTTGATTGGTCTGATCGGGTGCTGGGGTAATGTACATCACGGCGGGAATGTGTCAATTGGGCCAAAGCCCAATGGTCGTTATCTTGTTGTCGACGAGACAGGAGGTTTAATCGTTGCGGCGATGGCAGAGAGGATGGGGATCCTTTATCCCCATGACAATGAAGACGAAGAGTCAGAGGGCGAACCCAGCGAAAAGCCGGCCGAAGCGACATCATCCGCCAAAGAACGTCCCAGCCAAATGTCTGCATCGGGGAATACCATCACCATCCTCCACGCCCACACACAACCCAACCTATCTCTCTTAAAATACTTTGGCTACGACCAAGACAGCCCTGACGAATCGCACCCTCTATTCACCCACCTGAAAACCGTATCTTGGATGCAACTCGTCGACCCCTCGTCCGACCCCATCTACGCAAACGAACCCGAAATGATCCCAGACGAGACATTAGCCACCTACAAAGCCAACAAACGCGGCACATATTATCGTAAGCGCAGCCGCTGGCAGCGCGTCCGGAACGTCGTCGACGAAGCCCGCGCCGGTGAATACGACAGCCTCCTCGTCGCAACCCTAATGGAACCCTCCAGCGTTCTGAAACACGCCGTCCCCTTACTCGCAGGTTCAGCACAAGTTGCCGTCTACTCGCCCACAATCGAACCTCTAACGGAGCTAATCGACCTCTACTCAACACCCAGACGAACAACATTCATCAACGCAAGACGGGAACTCATCGAAGCAACCCAAAAACAAAACCAAGAGAACAACACCGACGAACCGGTTGACCTCTCTGACCTGGAGAGGGAGTTCATCGTCGACCCGTCATTGTTACTTGCACCCACTCTGGAAACGGCGCGTATACGGCCGTGGCAGGTCCTTCCGGGACGCACACATCCTATGATGTCTGGGCGTGGTGGTGCTGAAGGTTATGTCTTTCATGGTATCCGGACGTTCCCGGCACAGTCGAAGATTGAGGCTGCAGGGAACCCAAGCCGGAAGAAGAGGAAGGTAGAGGCGAATCCCGTACCATTGCCTGAGGTGGATGTGGAGATGAAGTCGTAAACCCCTTATTTCTAGCTGTGACTATGTATATAAAAAAGTTGTTCAGTACAGTCCTGCTTGCTTCCATATAGAGTCGGAGCCGAAATCACTTTGGTCCGGGGTAGTCCACCTTCCATTTATAGTTGACTCCCAGCTGCTAGCACCGACTCAAATCATTCTAATAGCTTGGTCTGGTGCTCTTTTATTGTCTCTTTTTGGTTTTACTGTCTCCGTGCCACTTTTATGGTTCGTTGGAATGAAAGTGGCCATACGCAAGTACATGCATATGATAGATATCAGTTGCAGGCCAATGACCACTCAATGCTTTGCCTTTGGATCCTATTCGCCGGGTCATGGTTGATAGAGTCTAGTAGTATAATAGTATTTTAAGACGATATTTGCAACGCTGTAACTTCGTTGAAGTATTATACCCCATTCAGCAGCAGACGGACTGCCGGTCTAAAAAGGTGACGTTCCTACAATTCCGTACGCGCAATCCCAGAGACTTAGTCGGGGCGAATACTTGTAATAAGGTATATCAATTAACTCGCCTAGCTTTACAGAACATGAAAGGAAAAAAGAAACAGTCTTCATACGCTGAAGTATGATCAACGAAAGCAACGTCCAGTATCTACCATCTAGAAGCTTTTGCCCATGAACTTTCTCTTTGTGAAACTGAGCCACCACTGTTTACGGTCACTGTTAGACATTCTCTCGGATAGTATGAAAGGGTGGCTTACCTTCGAAGGACCAACACCACCGGGGTATAATCTCGCATGCAGACGAATGGCAATCTCCTGTCGTACTTGGGCAATGTACCTGCAACCAATCAGTTCCTGGATAAAGATGGCATCAGGGAAGATGTTAGACATACGATCTCAGCGTCTCCGCATCCTGACGATCCCTCGGGGGCTCAAAAGCCTGGTTAAACGGAAACGACACGTCACCGGGAATCGCGAAATGGTCGAGAGCAGCGTTGATAAGAGCCTATCCTCATTAGCCCCATCCATCATATCCCATTACAACAACCTCAAAGCTAGAGTCCTACCTTCTCAGCCTCCCTCGCCGCCATCGTCGGCTTCACCTTCCCCAGACACTCGCTGATAAACAGCGTTCCGTAGATAAGCATGCGGTCCGCGGGGCCATTGATCTCGAAGTTGCGGAAGAGCACGTTGGCGCGGAAGAGCGAAAGGATCTCGTCGATGCAGTCGTAAGACTCGCTGTCTGGCGGCACGTCGATATCGAGAGTGTTGGGGGGGAGCGGGGGGAGGGTGTATGCGGGGCCGCGGGTGCGGGTGCGGATGGGGAGGACGGGGAAGTTGCCTGTATCGTAAGAAGGAGGATTAGTTGATCGTTGAGAGGGTAGCGAGATGCCGAAGGTGAGAGTGCTTGGTGAGAGGTATGCGCATCGTACCTATCACGGGGACATCCCGGTCCTCGAGGAAGATGGAGTGGTATGCCTATCAGGGGTTAGCTATGGAGGTATATCAAATAAGATCTCATGGACCGGAGTTGCATACCGGCATTTCGAAAGACGATACAGTGTATTCAAACCCTTAGCACCAGTCTAGAGGATTATCGTTGTTGTTGTTGTTATGGAGAGTCGTGGGCGGTGCTGCTTGTCTGTCCGCACGGCATGTCATCACCGCCCAGACCAACACCAACTACTGAGACACCCAGCGGAGGATTTTCCGGCCCCGAAGCTCTTTACGCGCGGGCAACTTGGACGCGTCGACATTGATTTGGTCGTGATTGAATTTCCATATACGCTGCTTATATTATTTTCATCGCTAATTCGTGCAAAATGTCGGACTACGAGGATAATATGGACGTGGACGTGTCCAAAGACGTCCAATTTAGCTCATCAGACGCCAATGGAAAGGCAAAGAGGACTGCTGCTGATTTGCCGGTGGAAGCTCAGGATAACTTGCCTTGGTGAGGATTCCTTGGTCTGGCGAAGGATTAGGATATATGACTAACTTTGGTAGGGTGGAAAAGTACCGTCCAGATACCATTGAAGATGTCTCCGGTCACCAAGATATCCTCGCGACGATTAACAGATTCGTTGAATGCAATGTGCGCTTTTTCCTAGCAGATATTCAAGCTTATATACTGAGATTGTCAGCGATTGCCACATCTACTCCTCTACGGCCCTCCTGGAACTGGCAAAACATCCACGATCCTAGCCCTTGCGAGACGGATATACGGGGCCAAAAACATGCGACAGATGGTACTGGAACTGAACGCCAGTGACGACAGGGGCATTGATGTTGTCCGCGAACAAATCAAGACTTTTGCCAGTGAGTACAGTCCAGGTTTCTGTGGTGGAATGAGGCTGATCGCTTCTAGGTACCAAACAGATCTTTTCAATGGCGCCGCCGACAACGTCCACCGGTTCCTCCCTCGCATCGTTCAAGTTGATTATCCTGGATGAAGCAGATGCCATGACGGCTACTGCGCAGATGGCTCTTCGTCGGATTATGGAGAAATATACCGCCAACACCCGGTTCTGTGTCATTGCCAACTACACTCACAAATTGTCGCCGGCTCTTTTGTCGCGGTGTACGCGGTTCCGCTTTAGTCCGTTGAAGGAGGCTGATATTCGTTTGCTGGTGGACAAGGTGATTGAGAAGGAGAAGGTGAATATTCAGCCAGAGGCGGTAGATAGTTTGGTTACTCTGAGCAAAGGTGATATGCGACGGGCACTGAATGTGCTTCAAGCATGCCATGCGAGCAGTAGGCTACCTTCCAGGTGCGGCAGAGAGAATTACCACTGACAAGAATAGGCATACCACTCCCAGTGAGGAACGCACCGAAAGACGAACCCCGTCCAGAATCAGAGACTATCACCAACGAGACGATCTACGACTGCATTGCCGCACCGCATCCATCAGATATCCAAGAAATCATGTCTACACTGCTTTCGACTAGCGATGTCACATCCTGCCTCAATACCCTGAACACGATCAAGATGAACAAAGGTCTGGCGTTGGCGGATATTCTGTCCGCCCTGGCAGAGCAATTACAACAATTGGAAGTACCTGCGCAGACGAGGGTTACTTGGCTGCAGGGTTTAGCAGAGATTGAATGGCGACTGTCTGGTGGAGGGTCGGAAACTATGCAGACAGGAGGCATGGTTGGTGTTGTACGGAACGGGTGTGAGTTAATGGGTGCATAAATTATTATTACTACAGGTAGAATAAATAGCATATAGAGTAATACGAGTCATGATTAAATATGTCTACGTTCTATGGTCAGTTGTATCTGCCTGGTAACTCGCTGTTATCTAATTTGGCTCTGTTGCTCATGGGTTATGTACCATTATGTTATACATTCTTTCAACAATCCGATGTGGTGTAACGGCTAGCATCGCTCGTTTTCATTACAGATCCGAGCAGATCGGGGTTCGATTCCCCGCATCGGAATTTCTTTTTTGTCTTTTTTTTTGGCTGAACTCCGTCTACTCCTCGATTTTCACCTTTTTCTTTCTTTTCTCTTCTTAATCATAATGCAAACGACTGTAAATCGTAACGTATTCAATATCCATGTCTAGCCTTATTTATCAAGCGGCACTCTCCGATCCCGCCGTCTTGGCTGCATCGGGATATATATCTTAACAGTTGAAGATAACCATTGCTAAATGAATTGACCACTAGAGACCCTTCCCTGCTCCGAAATGCAGGGTCTAGAGCAAAAGACCCCTCAATTGACTAACATTTCCGCGGATCCATTTGTAAAAGTCATTATGACAGTCACCACCATTGAGTTTGTTATTTAAGGCCGAACCCCTCACAAGTCAACTCAATTCCCGGTTCTATACTGCTTTCCACACCCTGACTGTCAGTGCAGTGCTACTCACTATGTGGTCCTCTAGCCTTCTACTGGCCCTACTGGCCCCAATGGCCCACCCCGCACTCGCCGAGAAAGTGCTAGGAGCATACATCTTCGCGCGCCACGGCGATCGGACTGCCAAAGCCCTGGGCAACACCCACCTTACAGACCTGGGCTACAAGGAGGTCTACCTGACGGGCAGCTACTACCACACGCGCTATATTTCGCCCTCTTCGCCACTACAAATCGCAGGCATCAGCGAACCAACCGTCAACACGAAGCAAATCACCGCCTCCACGCCCTCAGACGAGGTCCTCCAGAATTCAGCTACGGGATTCCTGCAGGGTGTGTATCCGCCCGTTGGCAACTCTGCGAATGAGACGTTGCGGAATACCACGACTGTGCATTCGCCGTTGAACGGGTATCAGTTGATTCCGTTGGGGACTGTGAGCTCGGGGACGAATAGTGAGGATTCGACGTGGTTGCAGAAGGCGAGTGGGTGTGAGGCTGCGACGGCTAGTAGTAAGGGATTTTACAGCTCAGCTCTCTATGACGATCTGCTGCAGTCGACCAAGGATTTCTACACGTCGTTATCACCGATGTTGAACAATACTTTTGATGAGGCGCAGGTGTCGTTTAAGAATGCGTATAAGATCTTTGATTATCTCAATGTCGCGCGGATTCACAACTCCAGCAGTGAGTTTCCGGCGCTGGAGATGTTGACGGATGGGGTTTATGACCAGCTCTTGACGTTGGCTAGTACGTCTGAGTACAACCTGGCGTACAACTCATCTGATGAAATCCGGGCCATTGAAGGCATGAGTCTTGCCGGCGAAGTGTTGGAAGGACTCGAGGATATTGTCACTTCTCAGGGGAAATCCAAGTTGAACATCCAGTTCGGCTCCTATGGCACATTCATGTCCTACTTCGGCCTTGCACAATTACCCTCCGTGAACGTCAACTTCACCGGAATCCCCGACTACGCCTCGTCGATGGCCTGGGAGCTGGTGACCAACTCAACCTCTGACGCTTTCCCGGCCGAGTCTGAAATCAGCGTGCGGTTCATTTTCCACAACGGAACCATCACCGGATCATCGACACCTGATCAGTATCCATTGTTTGGACAATCCAGCATCGTCCTCCCATGGACTGACTTTGTCGAGCAGACCAAGAAGATCGCCGTCACTACTCAGGACCAGTGGTGCCAGGCTTGCGGGAACACCGACAGCCAGTGTCCTGCTGCGTCTGTCCAGTCTACCGGTACCTCCGGCGGTATGTCCAAGACCGTGGCTGGTGTTGTGGGAGCTATGGTGACGCTCGGAGTGATTCTGATCCTCGAGGCGTTGTTCTTCCTTGTGGGTGGATTCACGATTGCCAAGAGGGGAAAGGCAGATCCTGGGTCCGAGATTAGCAGTGAGCATGTAACGGACAAGACACCTTAGCGGTTTCCTGTTGGAGTGAAGTATGAAAACTGAGCATTACGAGTAATGATTCAATGTCACGTGGAGCGGAGTTCAGATAGACTTGGCCCTAACCAAACATAAGCAGTATGATTGGCCACTCGGTAATTAAACTTGGCTGCCACCGTTCATCTTTTTTTATCCGATCCCCAGTAGTTTCTGTCAGGGGTTAATGCTCACCAGTGTACTACTATGTATGTGCTCTATATTTTGGACATGCTGTGAATGGACAATGTCAATGACAACATGACCAGCATAGCTACAACCAACAAATGCCTGATCCATGGTGGATTTACCCAATAGCGCAATCCTATCCCGTAGCGCCCCATCCATGACGCGTGCGAGTGGGATCAACCAGGAATTTTCCATAGCGGGCGGATTCTGGAGGTCAGCCTTCTCGGGTCACTGGAATATCGTACGGGGTATTTGAATAGGAGACATCTATCTGTCAATCCTGCAATGAGACACTAGATATACACAATGACCAGGACTTCTTTGCGGCTGGGGCTGGCTTTTATACTCTTGATATCGATACTGTGGTTTCGGTCGACGTTGGTGTCGCTTTGGAATAATGGGTTGCAAACTGCGCCTGTGGATGTGAGGAATGGGACTGCTTCGGCCACGCCTGAGAAACCAGATCGTGTGGTTGTGGTGGGTAAATTGAAGCATGAGAATACGGATTGGGTGATCGAGGACCTCGACGAGTACTCCCCCCTTCCACCAAGAAAGAAACATTACCCCGGCATACTAATGAAGATGAGCAGCTGGCAGCACGCCATCTACACAGTCGACGACCCAACCGCCCCCCTAACCGTTCCCAAAAACAAAGGCCACGAAGCCAACGCCTACCTCCAATACATCCTTGACAACTACCACGCCCTCCCCTCCACAATCGTCTTCCTCCACAGCCACCGCGACGGCTACCCAGTAGCCTGGCACACCGAATTCGACACGCACTCAAACCCCATAACCGCCCAACGCCTGCAAACCGACTTCGTCCAGCGCAACGGCTACGTCAACATGCGCTGTAACCCGTACCCGGGCTGTCCGAACGAACTCCTACCCCTGCGTAACCCGCCGGATCCCATGCGCGGACCGGAGTATGTGTTTGGGAGTGCGTGGGAACAGCTGTTTAACAATACTAATGTACCGGAGGTTGTGGGGGCTGCTTGTTGTGCGCAGTTTGCGGTGTCGAGGGAGCAGGTGCTTAAGCGGGGGTATGGGGAGTATGAGTGGTTTCACTCGTGGTTGATGGAGACGGAGCTGGCAGATGAGATCAGTGGGAGGGTGTTTGAGTATTTGTGGCATGTTATTTTTGGGAAAGAGGCTGTTTAGTGAGTTCCCCCTGCTCTTCTCCCTGTGCTTGGTTTGCTTGAGTGAGATGCTAATGAGGATAGTTGTCCCGACACGGTGCAGTGTTATCGCGATGTTTACGGTGTTTCGGATTATTGATACCCTTTTATTGTATAGTATAGAGAGTTGTATAACTGTAAAAATTGCATGTAATTGAGTTGTATAGAAGAGAAGCTCAAGTGACATCACGGAACCGCCTTTACCCAAAAGAGCTCAAAACTTCAAACTCCGCCGCGATTCTCACACCTACACTACACCAGCGCTTTTGCGCGACATTTTGAAAGAAGCGAAATAAATTGCATTACGATTGCATTTGTTGATTTACCCGAAAATTGAAATTGAAGCCACGACCTCGTCTTTCCGCGGACACCCTCACGCGCCATAACAAAAACAAGACACCAAAGGCACAACATCCGCAACTGCTCTACTCTTCCATTAGCCTTCGCACTTTACTCCTTATCTGCCGTCATGTCTGCCCACTACTCAACAGAACCTAACCCAACTGCCTCCGCAACTCTCCACACAACCTTCGGCCCCCTCCACATCTCCCTCTTCGCCTCCCAAACCCCGTACACCTCCCGCAACTTCCTCCAACACTGCACAGACAACTACTACGCTGGAACAATCTTCCACCGTATCGACCCGGATTTCATCATCCAAGGCGGTGACCCCACAGGTACCGGCTCCGGCGGCACCTCCATCTACGAGTACCCGGAATTCGAAACGGATCCTGACGCGCGTGACCCGAACGAGAAAATCGTGCTTCGTGATGAATTGCACAGTCGGTTACGTTATAATCGGCGCGGACTGGTGGGGATGGCGAAGAGCGAGGACGGGACGTATGGGAGTCAGTTCTTCATCACGCTGGGGAATACGGAGAGGGAGTTGAATGGGCAGTGTACGCTTTTTGGGAGGATAGAGGGGGACTGTATTTTTAATGTGTTGAAGATTGCGGAGGCGGAGAGGGTGGAGGGCACGGAGAGGCCGGTTTATCCGGTTAAGGTTACTGGGTGTGAGGTTGGGGAGTTGGGGCCGTTTGCTGGGAAAGTGGTGAAGAGGCAGGTTACTGTTGCGCCTTCGAAAGAGGAGGGGAAGCCTGCGGCGAAAAAGAAGAAGAAGGGTGGTAAGGGGGGTAAGACGTTGTTAAGTTTTGGAGGTGAGGAGGGCGATGAGGAACTCCCTGTACGGCCTGCGAAGCCGAAATTCAATCCGAAGCTTGTTACGGATACAAGGCTTCCTGGGGCGGACGAGACAAGTCAGAGACCGGAGGCGCAGACAAGGAAACGGCCTCGTTCACCTTCACCTAAGCGTCCTGTGCCGGAAAAGAAACAGCCAGACCCAGCGACTCAAATCCCGCTCCCTGATCCAGAATCACCAGACCGTTCACCAGCACCAGAGCCTCCGGCAAAGGCATCCAAGCTCGACCGTACGAAAGTGGAGATTGAGAATCTCAAGGCTTCTATGCGCCGGACAGCCACGACAGGGCCAGTCGAGGGTCCCAAGAAATCCGCCCTGGAAGCCATGATCCCCGAGACCTCCATCCGAGGCCGCAAGAGGCTACCACCCGGCGCTGTTGGAAGTGGCACAAATGGCGTAGCAGGATTCAGCAGCACAGCTGAAGACGAAACACTCAAAATCTTTAACGCCTTTAAAGCCAAGCTTGAAAACGCAGACTCTACCACCAAACCACACAAGCGCGACAACATCACCAAGACCCGCAAACCCGAACACGAGCCTGAATCAACAGCTGAACCTGAAGACGATGAAGCTCAACTCTGCGACCTCCATTTCATCGCAAACTGCCAATCCTGCAAATCCTGGGATGACCCTTCAGCCACTAACGAGGATGACGCCGAAGCCGACAAAGGCGAAGAAGGCTGGTTATCGCACCAACTTCGCTTTGGCAAAGATACGATGGGCAAGGACGCGAAGTGGAAGCGCGAACATCCTGATGACGTGGACTCGCTTATGGTTATCGATCCGCGGGAGCGCGAGAAGGAGATCGTTGGAAGGAAGGGTGGAGGGAAGAAGGGGTTGGCGAGGGATCGGGAGCGAGAGAGGAAGAAGGAGAAAGCTGGGGATTTGGAGTGGGGGCGAGGGAGATAGTATCACTAAAGGGAGTACTTATAGATAGTCCTATTTTGTAGCAATAGAAAGTATAATCGATGTCCCAACTTAAATAACCCGCACAAGTATCAACCAGCGTCTGCACATCAAGGACAACATCCTCCCTTCAAAATATCCCGATCAAACAATGCCCCTGAACCGACCACCAACGGTAGATCCCCAGTTACACTAGATGCCATGGCCCTAACCGTTTGGGCAGCATACGGCTGTTTCTCAAGCAATCTCAGCTGCCACTTTTCCAACGCAATCGCCGCACGGCTCCTATCAACAACCAAAAGCATAACGACTCTTACAACTCTTCCGGGGGAGGTTAAGTGCTTGGATAGGGTGGTAACTGTGTGGTGGAGGGATTGCAGGGTTGTGTAGGGGTGGGTTATGTAGTTTTGGGGTGGGAGGTGGTTATATTTGGGTCTGGAGATGCTTTCATTTTGTAGACGTATGTTTTAGACTATATGAGGAAGAGAGCTAGGAAAAAGGAATTATATTAGAATAACAATACAACCCTAATCAATACTTGACGATTGGCTGACTATCAGATCCCAAAATTGGGCGAGGGCTCAGAGCCACTTATTATGCATGATAATCCATCCTTCGGATATGGTTCTGAAGTGACGCCACCCAACAAGGATTGCTTCTTGGTTAGAACTAGGTTGAGGACCACGGTGGATTGGTTTGCGTGTTCATCGTCTTTGATCTGTTCCGAGTTCTGGAAAAACGCGCTGGTTTTTGGCGTAGGGCTGTGGATGTGTGATGAACGTAGGTTTCTGATAGGCGTATTTTTATTATCCCAACCTTTGTATTGCATGAAGAGATAAAGCTGAAGATGTAGGTTCTCTCATGTTGAAAACAGGATGATCGTGAGAATGATTGGGTTGATTGTATGTGGAAAGTGAATGGATTTAGCTTCCTTGAGAAGTTACGGAGCAGTTTTAGTGAATACGATGTCTGCAGGTTATGGGAAATCTACAAGGCATGCCATAACTCTTACTATACATCTTTTACTGTGCCCTAATTTGCTAGAGCCGAACTGATGGAGAAAGAGAGGGAGATACATGAAATAAAATAAAAGGTATCTAAAAGCTAAAAGAACAAACAACATCTCATTCAATTGTCTGAAATATTCATCCTTCATCGTCTTTTTATACGATTTTTTCCTCCGTCCCCGGACTCCCTGCCACCCGACAGTCAAGCACCGCAATCCTCTCGTATATCGACAAGCAATCGAAAGCAGACGGTATTTGCGAATATTGGTCAACATTGGTATCGTCATCGACATCGGTCCACTCGTGGTCGCGATCTGTCGAAAAGTGCTCGACGAGTCGCATTGCGGGGACCAGATGAATGATGAGAAGCAAAAAACTCAAATGAAAAGGGATGTAGCGAGTAGAGATGAGAGAGGAGAGGCTGCAATCGTTTTCGTGCAAAGTCATCAAGCCAAGTCAAAAGATATGGTGATTGTAAGAGACAAGAGAGCAAGGTTCATTCGAAGTCGTACGGAATCTGATTATTTACTTTTTTGAATCCCGCTCTTTTCCCTTCTCTTGCATTAACGTTAGTCACTTCATAATAAAGCCAAGTAATCATAAGTAGCAAGAAGAAAAGAAATCACGCCCTTCTGCGCCGCTTGGCACCACCGCCACCTCCGTCGTCCCCTTGAGGGTCATTACCTCCATGGTATTGGGAAGTGTGATCATCCACAGTGTTAGCTGGGCTCGTGCCTTCGCTATCTGTGAGAGTTTCGATAACTCTGTTTGAATCAAGGTCGGTGTTGTTGTGGTTGTGGCTGTTATTGTGATTGTGGTGATTTACGCCATTGCCGGCGTTGTGACTTGCATCGACACCGATGCCGGGGTCATTGCCATAACCCGCATCAAATCCATTGAAGAAATTGGGACTCTGTTGATGCTGGTTTGATCCCTCGAAAAAGTCACCGTCAGTCGGAAGTTGGTCAAAATCGAAGAGATCGTTAGCATCTTTCATCGTACCATCGTCTGTTCCGGTATTGGCATCTGTGTCGAGCGTGCCCTCCGGAGCAGCGTTAGCCTGGTCGTTAAACTGGAGATTGGCTCTATTATGCTCGAGATCTCCAACATCGGTGAAGTAATCGTTGCTGAAGATCTGGTCAAGGTCAAGCGGGGGAGGGGGCACGCTTCCATTTTCATGCCCTATCCCGGGAATATTACCAGTTGGGCTGAGCGGTTGTAGGAGGTTAGTTAGGTTCTGCACGGAGCGGTCTTGTTCGGCTTGCATTTTTGCGAGGTTGTCGATTTCAGCGCGGGTGCTGGCCAGACGGCCCGAGTAATTTTGCGGCATAGGTGGGGGATTGGGTGTGATGAGAGCGTTGTTATTCGTGGCAGACACGTTTGGATCGGCCGTGTTTGTCTCGTTAGCCATCAGTCGAAGCATATCGGCACGCTGGTTCGGGGTCAATGGCACATTGCCACCGGACGTTTCGAGTGACGATAATACGTTCGGGAACTCTGCAAAACTTGTCGGGACCCCGCCACGGGCATTTGAATTTTGAATGACGGACATAATGTCACGTTGAGGGAATTCTTGGTGTTGGGCCGGTGTTGGATCTCTCGGTCGAGGGCTAATGTCAAAGACTTCTTCCACATGGCCCGGCCTTGTGCTACTTGGTTGTCGGCTATGGTTCCGTGTTTGTCGTTGATCATATGCACTGGAGGCAGGCGAGAGGGTCGCTGCACGGCTGTCTCTTTGTGCGGGTGGAGGTGCCTTCAATAACAGTGGTTGCTTCTTCACCGATCTCTGCCCTCCAGGACTACCCATGTTTCCCAACGCGTCGAAGGCAAAGTCATCCCCCACATCAACAACACTACCACTCCCTCCTTGGTCCTGCGAAATAGCCCCAGCGAATGAGTTGGCGAGATTTTGCGGCCCTTCTTGTCCTTGTAAACTCCGATTGTAGACTGTTGCTAAGAAGGTTAAGATGGCATTAATAGAATTTTCGTGGCGTGTATGCTGTTCCTGGAAGTTCGCGGCTTGCGCATATAGCTGTTCGTGTTCCCGTCGGAGTTTCGTGATTGTATTGGAGATAATCTGTTGTTGCGAACGGATGGCTTGTAATTCGCGATAGACACCGGCGAATTGATCTTGTGGCATATTGTTATTGGTAATCAACGAGAGTTGGGTCCGCGAGCGATTCCGATCATCACGAGAAACATTGCTGCCCTCATCACCGTAGTCCTCTTCGTAATCCTCGGCATCTTCGGTCCGAACGCGAGCTGTACCTTTCACTGCTTTGCTCCCTTGTCCCGCAGAGTTCTTGGGCTTCTGAATCAACCATAACAGGTCCGGATGACCACGCTTGAAGTACGGGTTTGCGTATTCGCTGGGGCTTTTATTTTTCCGTTCGCTGGCGCGCATCGAGTTATCCGACAATCCAACTTTCTTATGGAATCCGTACATGTTCAATTGGCGAACAAAGGAGGCGTAATTGTTGTGTTTAAAGAGTTCGGGAATCAGGGTCCGCGCAAATTCATCTTCATCCAAGACAATAAACGAGTTTCCATCGTCAGACCATCGAATCAGTTCGGTATTTTTAGATTCATCAAGGAAGCTGTAAGATTTTACCATTTAGTACTTGACCTAGGCCACAAATCATAGAGGGAGAGAAATACCTGCTGAGCTTCTGGACAAACGGAGGGATCTGTTTCCTCTTTGCCTGGGCGTCCCTCTTCGCAATTGACGCCTTCCGGTAAAGTTCATCTAAGCTGTCGCCCCAACCGCCCAATTCCCCATTACCACCACCGTTCTCCGTCGTGACCGTCGGAGACTGTTCATACCCACGGTTTCTGCTGACAAGCTGATTCGGTGTCGGTCTTCGTGCAAGCTGACTGGACGCGGGCGCTGTGGGAGCAGAGATATCTTGGCCTGGAGCGAACGCGGCGGGGTTATAAGCAGTGGCAGCGGCAGCAGCAGGGTCGGGATAATGCGCAGGCTGGTTGACCACATTGGGCGCCGTATTTTGACCCCATTGTAAAAATTGATCGTTTGAGAGTTGAGCGCCAGGGTTGGGAGGGTAGTTCTGGACGGCACCCATAGGAGGAGGTGGTTGTGGATGGACGATGGGGGATGCGCCTGGCGCTGGTCGTTTGCGGCTTATGCCTTGGGGACTCATCACGTTCGTGCCCTACGGGTGGGATTAAGAAGCAGGTTCAGACTCGGACGCGAGTTATGCTGCTTCAAAAAAGTGAGAGACCCCCGATGGAATCACGGTCAAAGATAGAGCCGTCGTCGCTTCTCCGCGAAAAAAATATAACGGCTAAGCAGAAGTGAGGGTATGATAGCACAGTGGTATCAGGAAAGCAAGAACCAAAAAGAAACAATGTATTGCAACAGCAAACTATCGTAAAGCGTCGTCTTCAAGAGGTATAGGAGAGCTAAAGGCCTGGGCCTCGAGTAGAGCACCAGCAAGAGTAGTGTTGCGGGACGGCGCAATGGTAGAACTGCCAAAGCGGAGACGCGACAGGCGCGACAGGCGCTGGCCGTTGAGAAACAAACAGTGACAGACGCAATAAACAACAGGAGTTGTCGAACAAGACTTTATGTTCTTCTTGTCCAGGCAGTAAGAAATGCTGCTCACCTGGGGGCGAAGGTTGTCGTAGCCAATGGTTTTAAGGTGGAGGCGAGTTCTCATTCAAAGGCGGCGGCGGGAGTGGTGATGTTTGCTCTGTACAGGTGAAAAGCGACACAGCAGAACAACGGAAACTAAGAGAAATATGCTGAAGACAATTGCAGCAAGACCAGCGACAGGAGAATGAGTCCTTCTCGCAGCGAATTGACTCAGCGACTTGCAAAAAAAAAAGAGTGATGCTGGATTGAGTCCAGCCCCTCCACGATCGTTGATTGGCTGTAGTGCCGACTCAGCACGTTAATTCGAAATCACGTGAATATAGCGGAAAAAGGAAGCTCCTATTTCCGGCAATTTTTATCTGAAAGGAATCAACAACTATTTACATGTACCTCTAAAGGGTACTACTTCTCACACCAAGCGTACTTTATCTACAATTGACTTTTTTCTCGACTCTTGGTTCTTCCGACGCGCCGGTATCTGGTGGCAGATGAACCAACAACGTGGTCTGGTGCTAGACTTCTAGTCTTCTAGAAACTTCTCTGAGCTTCGACTCAGGTCTTTGCGCTTCGAAGCAACAGAATTCTTTGACCGCCAACAAAATACACGGCGCTGAATATAGGGGACTGATGCCGGGCAGATATTCCCCTAAGTTCAAGACCGGTGAAAGGAGCGGTATCACGAAGAGTCTCCAACCAGCGCCTGGAAGCCTTCAATGATCTTGGACCACAGGGCAGGCTGTTCCTCGATGAACCTCTCGACCTGCTGCGGTGCAACCAGATCCTCAGCCATGCGATCCTTGTTCGTCGTCCCGTTCAGCAGCGTGGTCTTCCCTAGACCCAGAACCAGACAGTACAAAGCGGCAGCCGGGCTGATCTTGGCCTGCAAGGCAAGTTGCTGGACGGGGTTGCTGCGAGCGAGTTCCGGATTGGCGGTTAGAGTCCAGAAACTCTGATAGAGGATGTCATTTTCCCGACAGAACGCGCGCAACGGGACGTCGAATCCCGTCATGCTGTAGAACCGGTTCTGCACAACTGCTGGTGGTACGTTGACCTGGGACGAAAGTTCTTTGAGCACGGGTAAGGTACAGTTTGAGATACCTAGATTGCGGATGCGATGGGGGACGTAGGATTCGAACGCCTTCCAGGTCTCAACAGTTTGCGCCAACGTCGACAGGGGAGAATGCAAAACGAGCATGTCAATGTACGCATCGTCCGTGCCCTCCGGTCTCGCTGACGGACGAAGATTATGCAGCGAGGACTTGATAGACGCATGCACCTGCTCCGTCACCGAAGCTCTAGGATCATATGGCATATTATCGGGATCCTGTCCCTGCACCGAAGTAAACTTGGTTTGAATCTAACCGCCAATTAGCACAGTACCAAGATCAGTTCTAAAAATGGACACCCACGTGCAGGTCCTCTCGTCGGACTGAGCCGTCCTGAATAGCTCTACGGATGCCTTCTCCCACCAAATCCTCCCGGTAATGCTTCGGTTGGGCAGCCGTATCCACCGCACGGAACCCAGCTTGCAGGGCCTGATGGACTAGATCCGCCGTGCGGTCTTTCTTCCAGGCCGTACCGTAGATGAAGGCGGGAAGTGTGGCCGGGGGTGCGTTTTGGACTGGGCGTAGAGCGTATTTTTCCCAGGACATTTTGCCAATTGCACGAGCCATTGCTGTTTGGTTTTACAAGTGTTTGTGCTTGAGAATGTAGTGGTGGTGGTATACTATGAGGTGAGGTTAAGAGAGTGGAGGCTTGACCTCATCCTGACCTAAGCACTGCAGGTCTATTTTTAACCACAACACCCTATCTATGCATGTACGGAGTATGTACTACTTTGCACTACAAAAAATACCAAAAGTAGTCGTCCTAAGAGAAGCACTACCAGTATATCGGCAATCTCCACTCAACATCGCGATACAATTAATGCACACAGCGGGTATATCCTCCGACCCTGCACCCACCGACCAAATTAGAATCTCTACCATCCCATCCCACAACAAGGCAACACACTTTTCACCTCTTTAACTGGCCCAGCAAACAAAAGAGTACCAGGGTCTTCATGGTATACCGACGTTTGACATATCTGAATTCGGATCTAAATATAGTGAGGCTGTGCAGCTCGCCGGCAAACCAGCATCTGCGATTTGGCGGGTGGAGTACATGCAATAACCTAAGTAGATTTTTTTCTGGGCATGGGATCGACATGCTAACTAGCGAGTTTGTGATAAGCGAGCTTTGTGATAAGGTAAGTGATATTTGGAGGAGTTGGACGAGGGTGGGATACTGCACGTTCTATTTCGGCGTACTTGTACGGAGTACTGTCGGATATTGGACATAGAGCACCAACGCGGGTTGGTAAGAGCAAATCTTATAACTATAATGCAAGGTGAATATTCGTACATCTTATTCTATTCATACCATCAACCTCAAAACCAAGTACGTACATATCACGGAACATCTCCGTCCACACATACAGCATACCCTAATCGGCAAAACCCAACGGCAGGGTCCAGGGTCCAAGCGGCATGCAGCTTCGATTTCGGCAAAGTATTCTCCGCATTCCTCACAAATGCAGCAATGATGGGCATGACAGTAGCGAGATGTATGCTAGGCAGCGTTGTTTGTTGTCCTGGGATTGGTATACCACGTTTTTGGCACTTGGTTATCTTGGTTTAGTGGGTTGGTGGGTTGGTTGCTATACTTGACTTGATGTCGAGAGTCTGTACTTGGTATAACGGAGGAAATAGGATGTATGGTTTGACGGAGGTAAATATAGAAACATCACGAGTACGAGGACAAGGACATAAATAGCCCTCGCCGCACGAGTTCAGTATCATCATCGACGATACCAATCCCTCTCATCACTACAACTGCCTCGCAGTCAACAACCATTACCATGCAAATCAAAAGCCTCGTCCTCCTCTCCAGCGCCCTGCTCACCAGCAGCCTGGCCCTAGCCAACACCCTCGACAGCGACGACGTCCCCAACCGCTGCTGGCAAGTCTGCGGCCCCGTAGTCGGCATCTCGCACAAATGCGACGCGATGCATGACAGTGACTCAGCGGAAACAAAGTGCATTTGCGAGTGGCAGCAGGCGCCAACGCTGGTTCCGTTGTGTGAGGCTTGTATCTCGCAGTATCGGAACGAGACCAAGCACGATGATGATGATGATGATGATGATGATGACGACGACGACGATTATGACCGCGACAATGACCGAGATGATGATAATGATGGAGACAACGACCGCGATAATGACCGGGACAATGACCGGGACACTGATCGCGACAATGACAACGACCGCGACTCCCGCACCAAGCGCTCAATTAAGCGATCTATCCACAAGTCCAAGCGCGACGACCCCCACGACAACGGTAAGAAAACCCTACCCCCTCCATCATACCCAACTAACACACCTAGATGCCAACGACATCCTCCGCGCCTGCTCCTTCACAACCACCAGCTACAACCCAACCGCCACTACCTCCGCCATCAGTGCCGCATCGACCCTGATCCCGAGTACTTCTGCAACTGCTACTGGTTCTAGCTCTAGCTCTGCCTCTGGTTCTAGGTCGGGCTCGGGCTCTGGTTCTACTGACAATGACACGAATGCGGCGTCGGCTCAGGGGGTTCCAAGGGCTGCAAGTTTGGCTGCCGTCGTGGGATTGATTGGGTTGGTTTGGCTGTAAGTTGGAGGTTATGGTTGAATGAGTACGGTTGGTACTATAGTTGGCGATATGAGCGAATGTGTTATGAAATGAGGGTGAAAGTTATGTTTGATGATAAGTTATGTTTGCCATGACATGGTCTTTCGTTTATCTTCTGATATCCTGTTGGTTGATTTGGTATACCATGGTGGTTAGATCTGACGTTCGTTCGTTTGAAAATAGCCTTATTTATTTTGAATGCGATGCTATAACGTTACTACAATTGCCTAGGGTTCACTAAATCGGCCCATCAGTAACACACCCGTGACTAGCATCGCTAACCAACAACGCATACTTTTTCAAAGTCCCCTTCCTAGCCCTTCCCTCCGGTGCCCTCCACTCCCCCTTTCTCCTCTCCATCTCCCCCTCCCCAACAACCAAATCAACAACCCTCTCCTCCGCATCAATAATGACCCGATCCCCATCCCTCGCCAGCCCAATAGGCCCCCCTTCTATCGCCTCAGGAACAACATGCCCGATCAAAAACCCATGGCTCCCACCCGAAAACCGCCCATCCGTAATCAAAGCAACATCATTCCCCAATCCTGCACCCATAATTGCCGCACTAGGTTTGAGCATCTCCGGCATCCCGGGCCCGCCCTTGGGGCCCTCATAGCGGATAATGACGACTGTTTTCTCACCTTTTTTAATGTCCCCGCGCTCGAGCGCCTCTATGAATGCGTCTTCGTAGTCGTAGCATTTGGCCGTGCCTTCGAAGCGGAGGCCTTCTTTGCCAGTGATTTTCCCCACCGAGCCCCCCGGGGCCAGTGAGCCGCGCAGGATCTGGAGATGGCCGGATGGTTTGATGGGGTTGGTTAGGGGGCGGATGATGGGTTGTTCTTGTGGGAAGTCTGGCCATGAGGAGACGTTTTGTTTCATTGTTTTGCCAGTGACGGTAATTCCAGAGCCGTCGATTAAGTTTTCCTTGAGGAGGAATTTGAGGAGCGCGGGTGTGCCACCGATTTTGTACAGGTCGTGCATGACGTGTTTGCCGGAGGGCTTGAGGTCTGCTAAGAAAGGTGTTTTGTCGGATACGGCTTGGAAGTCGTCAATTGTTAACTTTATGCCTACGGCGTCGGCCATGGCGATTAGGTGGAGAACGGCGTTTGTGCTGCCTCCTAGGATGTTCACGACGATCATTGCATTCTCGAATGCTTGACGGGTTAGGATGTCGCGGGGACGGATGTCTTCTTTTAGAAGATTCTTGACCGTCTCCCCAATATCCTCACACTCAGCTTGCTTCCTCCCGTCCTCAGCTGGACAGCTACTGCTTCCCGGGACCGTCAAACCCATCGTCTCAATCGCCGTTGCGAGCGTATTTGCCGTATACATACCCCCGCAAGCACCAGCCCCGGGACACGCATTGCGGATGATGTCAAACCGTTCCTTCTCATCGATCTCGCTCGTGATATACTGCCCATACGATTGGAAAGCACTCACAAGATCCAACTGCTTCCCCTTCGCACTGCACCCGGGTTTAATACTCCCTCCATAAATCATAATACTCGGCCTATTCACCCTTCCCATGGCCATAACCACACCGGGCATATTCTTATCACACCCCGGCAGCGAAATATTCGCATCATACCACTGCGCATTCATCACCGTCTCAATTCCATCGGCGATAATCTCTCGACTCTGCAGACTATACCGCATCCCAGACGTCCCCATGCTAATTCCATCCGACACACCAACGGAGTTAAAACGCATGGGAACCAACCCCGCGTGGGCGACAGAGTCACGGACTTTTCCGGATAAATCGAGGAGGTGCTTGTTACAGGGGTTTCCTTCGAACCAGACGGAGGATATACCAACTTGGGGCTTTTTCATGTCGGATTCTGAGAGGCCGGTTGCGTAGAGCATTGCTTGGGAGGCGCCTTGGGACTTGGGTTGGGTAATTTTGGAGGAGACTTTGTTGAGGGTGTCATCGTGGCGGTGGGGGGTTGTGGAAAGCCTTTTTAAAGATGACCAAGTTAGACACTGGACCTTGTGTTCAAGTAGTTCTTTGTTGCCTTGGATGCTCACGCTCTGAATTGGTTTTTAAATGGTGCTCGCGGGAGAGCCCTTGTCCGGAGGGTCGCCAGGGCCATGATTTTCGATTGTATATGTATTGTCAAAAATTTGAGATGACTGCCAACGAAAGATTCTCAATGACATATGATGTATGCTCAGGGAGAAGGGAGGAGAGTGATGAATGTGTCCTGGAGATGAAAGGAGAGAAACAGAGGGCCTTCTTAAGGCCAAAAAGAATGAGTCAATTGAAAATACGAGAAGCAATAGTAGCAGGCTAATACTGAGCATTGTAGACCGACTATAATAACCAATTCTGGACCAGTGATTAGCACTGCATGATTTCTGGTACTCCTGTAGGATGTTCTATAGTTCTCCCGGAGTTGGGACACAACTCCGAAATAGTGCCTCAGGCAGAATTCAAGAAACTCAAAAGAACGAGCAAAAGAGAAATAGAGAGAAAAGTGGGTGATTCCATCGATAAAATACTGTTGTAATTTCTGTCTTTTTGCATTTTGCCATATTCAACATGGGTCTCAGAATAACGCTGAGTAGCACCGAATCGCAGATATATCCTGTGCTGCGACTCCATAAGAAAATGAATCAATGGATCGTGCACAATGGACTCGTCTCTCCTTCCCCCTCGAAGAAACTAGCCCAAGTGGACAAAGAGTGCGTAGTATATGTAATTATTTAGGCACCTTTGGTCTTTCTCTTTCTGTTTTTATTGATCAGCCTTTGCCGCTTTTTCTAAGTATATTTGCGCATGCCTTAGCATACCCTGAGTACACTCCCAAATTGGCCATGGATGAGCCTTAGCATCCACGAGATCCATGCCTCTTAGAGCTAAATCTTGGTGGCTTATATATCCGTGCTCCGGTTTCTATCGCAATGATTTCCGTGGTAAAAATATCATAGAAAATAGTCTGAACCAGTCGCGCAAAGTGTAGCCACCGGATACAGATACCGTAGTCGTAATGGTCATAGACTAGGACCCCTTGGGAAGCAGAAACACGGGGGATCGCTTTTGATACGGGTTTGCTGTGATGGAATAGTGAAGTTCTCTTATACGACGGCTGCACTCCTATCTTGTTGACGGAGGCTTAGCGATATTAAACATTCTTCAGTACCAGGGTCGCTTGAAGCTCTCCCGGCTTCACCGTCCCAATCCCTTCGGCTTCTGCTGGATTGGGATCTTCAGGAAGTGGACGACTACTAGAAGTTGATAAAGATATTATTCATGTAATAGATTATCACTGCATTGAAACATTAAGAACCCTTTAATTGCGCGGTCAGCCTCATGAGCGAATTATTACCACCTCTGCACCTATAAAATAGCATCTGCTACTCCCCGCCATCTGGTATGGCCAACAGGACATATTATAGCCCTAATCTATAGAGATTCGAGGCATCGCAGGACTAAAGCTTGCCGTTGTCATCAGAACCTAGCTCTGGATCTGAGCTATTCCTGTTTGTCAGATGATGAACATGCATTTGACGCCATTGATAGCAACAAAACTTACTGTTTGCGTGAGCGATCCCAAACCCCGCTCAAATCTCCAATAGGCAAGGAGAGAGGGAAGCCAACAGAGTCAAGCAACTGCGCCGTCAACAGATAGAAGCCTAACATAGTAGCCACGAATAAAGCAGCGCCAGCGCCCTGGAGTCCCTTGATTAATTTTCTGCATTAGGATACTGGTGATGGCTATAAACTCACCACAGTCAAGCGATTACCCATAACGGCATCTTCGAGGCCCAATTTCCAGTACGCGGCGGCCAAGAGCGAGAACACCAAGATCAGGGACGCGAAGATCAGCACAAACACCAAATTGGTACGAGTTGCGCAGACGCTATAGATCAACATCAATACCGCCATAAATAGGAAGAAGAATGCTATTCGAACTGGGTTAGAGTCTGTAAAATAATACAAGGGAAGGACGCATACCGAAGGTGTTCACAAATCCGGGACTGTGAAGGCCTGCCAAAGTATCGGTTCCATCTGGAGAGTATGGAGCTGCAGAGTTAAACGCCGGGGTCATGCTAGCACCGAAAGCCAAGCAGAATGCACCTATATTGAGTTAATTCTCTGTTCGATTTTGTTCAATTCAATCGAGGAAGACAGCTTACCTAAGTGACCGAACACAACCGAAGAGAATGTATTCCCGAGGATAAATTCAAGAATACAGGACAGGACCAGCAAGAGCCCACCGAATAAGACCAAGACTCCACTGCGACATGTAAGCCGATGTCCCTCTCAATGGTTTATCGAAGTTGTATCTTACGTGAATGCAGCACCACCTCCACCGGCACCTCTCCATGACATCAAACAACACGCAAGTGGCGTGGCTGTAAGCACGAAAGCTCCAATTCCCCTAGAGTTGCACAGTTAATATATAATGGCTTTTTCTCGAGGAAGGGAGAGATAATAATTGCGTACAGTGGAGTAGGGTTTCCTAGATTCTTTGCGAGAGTCGGCTGGCGGTGCATCATAGGACTCAGGTAGAGCTTCTCGAACTGCTCTGCAGACAGAGTCACCGTGGTAGGGACCTGGGTGAGTGCAGGCATAGCTCCGACCTCACTGTGCGAAGCTTTGGAATTGCCGCGCATGATTTCGTCATCCATCCTTCCCGACATTGTTTTGTATAGAGAGCAGTTTAAAGAAAGAAACAACAAATGCTCAAATCAGACGAACGGACAAATTTAATCGCAACTCGTTCAATCCAGTGGCCCTGAACCCTGAATTTATAGTTACACAGCAGGGGAACCCCGGGTTTGAACCCCACGGGGAGCTACCAAGAAGCTACAAGAACTTAAATCCCCATCGGAAGCAATATCGGCACATATACGCTTCATTCGATGGCCTGCAATCATTGGCCATAACCTGATCAACAAGTGGACAAGGGGTGACATATGGCCCATGCAGGATTCGAAGCTCATAAAGCCAAGCCTTGTTGACTCCAATATTTCCCCAGAAAGCGGAGATCTTCGTCACAGTATGCCGAAGCAGCTTCCGATACGCCTTTGAACAGTCGTCACCTCTTCCGATCTGCCCAAAAGACGTAAATGCAGATCGCTTAACGAAGCGCCTTTAGAAAACACTAAATGGACCATCTCTTCTTTACATCACTGCTATTGAACTGGAGTTGGTATCCCAGAATAACGATATACTCAGCCGAAGAGCCTGAAGAAAGGGTTTTGTAAGGCCATGAAGGTGACATGAAGATGTACCATGACGGTCATTATGGAAAACGTTTTATTAGCATACTTCAATCTCTAATCTCAATTCACAGAAGGCAAGACTTTGAAATGTGCTGATCTTGTGGTGTCCATGGGCCAGGCGAAGTCCATGATGTGCCGAGAAAGTTGCCGGAGTTCTGCTGCCTTTACTCGGGTCGACTGGTTGTGCCAATGAATTAACGACAAATCGAGTCTGAGTAAGGTCAAAACCCCGCAATACCCCACAAAAGAGTTTATT
The DNA here is from genome assembly GCF_000600275.1 of Aspergillus ruber CBS 135680. Lineage (NCBI taxonomy): Eukaryota > Fungi > Ascomycota > Eurotiomycetes > Eurotiales > Aspergillaceae > Aspergillus > Aspergillus ruber. Next base: position 71,335 of record NW_024467340.1, on the reverse strand, counting down.
AGCGGATATTCTAAAGTCTGGGGAATTCGATAAACACGCATCACGTGCATTTCCTGATACCCTAGCACCCCCCAGGTCTTTCTCGAGAATTATTTCAGGCATCTGCCTGCCATGTTTTCCAGCTTTCCAGCTACGGATTATCTCTAGCTTTCCATGCCGGGCGAGATCTTCTCAGCTACCGATTCCATCTCGGGCCACCACACAATTTACCCAGATCCTGCAGGCCTATCTGTATGATCTTGGCTCTTGCTTTAACAGGTTCCAGGATGTGTATAGAAACCTGACTATGTAGTCAATATGACTTAGGGATTAAGAGAAAATATTGTCTTTTCTTATGGATTGTACGGAACATTGCCTCTTCGTCACGAGTCTACTCTGAGATCGAGTCGTGGAGGTCGTTCGCCACTATCTAGTCTTTTTGAAAACCGCCCCTCATGGGAGGAAATGCTCCTGTTGATCTATAGTGTTACTAGACCTGTTTGACCTCGGTAAGAATAACTTGCACGATGTTATTCCATCATAGGGGCTTCGAACTTACACGATCTTATGTCGGAGCACTAGGGCGCCTCCACGGGATTAAGCACGGACATAAGTTTAACCGTCGATCAACTTGATAAGAAATGCAGATCGGCTACTTTGGATTCTCAGCTATTGGAAAGCGTGTGTGCAAAGTGAAATAATGGTTTGGGTGATGCTTCATGTGCAATATACCTGCATTAGAACCGAGATTACCCATGTATTCTCTCTATCCATCATACTTTCCATATGGTGCCCAGCATTCTGTCTTATCAAGTATCCAACAAGTACTAGAAGAATGCTATTTTGATTTTACAAAGAATCGATTACATTCTGAAGTCAAAAGCCACAAATGGGACCGTGCCGCGGCTATGGAGCTGACTGTGGATGAAAATTTTATTGAAGTGGTCACTACAACTTCCCTATAAGTCTTTGCAGTCAGAGCGCAGTCGGCCCGCATTTCCTGGTGCCCCTTCTCGAAATCCACACGCCGTTTCGGAAACCACGCCATCTAGCGCATCACGACCCGTTTAAGCCTTAGTATAACGGAGCGCGGGCATTCAACAGCAACGCAAGATGCTTGTATACTTTGGCCTGTTTGGATATAGGGCAGGAACCCCCTTTGTACACTAGATAGCGCAGCGCTGGCAGGCCCAGCTTCTTTCTTTCCTTCTCCATGTTAGTATTTCGATGGAGAATCTACCAATAAATTTATATTGTTCGAGATTGTAACAAAAAGGCCTGCGCATACAGACAGTTTGGGGTGAGAAAAGGATTAGAAAAATTTATAGAAAGGGGACTACCTCGGGAACTCATAGAGACAAGAGACCAAAAAACAGCTACGAGCCTCGAGTCCATTGAATATGGTCTGTCATAGCTATTGAGCTCAATATGGGCAATAAACTTGATTAAGAAAATGGCACTTAATAAAGTAATTTATATCAAAAGCCAACACAAGAAGAAAAGAAAGAATAATGAGTTCTCATAGACTTATAATAGCATGGAACCAGACAAAGCACGGTTGTGAGGAAGAAATATGACGCTACATTTGGATGATAGGCAAGAACACTAATAACGCTTTGCCAGTAGGGATCATTTACTGTTGTCATCCTAAGCAGTAAGCCTTTGTGGCAATTGGTTCTATGCCCTTAGTATTTCCGCATGGCCTTGCTTGCTCCTGGTATATTTCAGGCTCCTAGGAGTCCTAGACTAGATCCTAAGACGGCCGATTCTGCCCTTGAAAGCTAGAGCACGCTCCCCAGACATAGGGTAATCTCTGGAGTGAATTGAATCTTCATAGGAGCTTAGCCCACTATCTCGGGGGAGAAGTTGGCATGGTAAGAAGCGGAGCAGAAGGAACTATGACCTCAATTCCCTGTTCCATTGATGGTGCCATCGCTTTGTTGAGTTTATTGAGGCTACCGTAGTCAGGTTACTCACCCTCTGCTCAGTCTCTACCCAGTGATCAGCTCAGGCTGCTCAGAGCATGCCCAGTGAACACTAAAACGGAAAAGGAGAACCTTCGGCCTGTCCAGAAAAAAAGCACATATGTTAGTTCACAACATGGCTAAAGAGAAAACCCACAAGAAGCAAAGAAATCCCATGAGCCGCACAGCAAATGCCCTCCATGCGCATTTCCGTAGTCACTCCACCGTTCCGAGCTGAAAAGCGAGAGAAATACCCATAGACCGACTCGCAACTTTCACGGCAGCAGCAGGGCTCGGAGAGATGGGGTCAAGTTCGTCATTGACAATGACATGGATGTCAAGGCTGTCGATTTCGAACATGTTTACTTGGTGAGTATATATGAAAATTCTGCTAGAACTCAGTTGCACTTGGGAGGGATAATATGTAATGAAAACCAGCGGCTACCAACTTTGATTCCCGGCCGAAAAGGCTGGGTGTACTAATAAAAGCGTTCTGGCATTCAGTAACAACATCGTAATTGGCATGATTTTTTTAATACGCTAATGAATCTAAGATCTATCGCTCCACCTCTGGGTATCCAGCACTCAAACACAAGAATAACAACGGCCTTGCCGTAAACTTTTATATGCTCAAAACCTTACAGGGACTGCTTACCCCTAGTCTCAATCGGCAACAAGCACATAGCAACAAACGAAACCAGCAATAGCGCACCAGAAGCATAAATCGGAGCCGACGCATTAGCACCCCCATAAATGGCGATGATTGGCGCACAAAGACCAGCAATCCGATTCAGGCAACTAGCGATACCAGTTCCCGTTCCACGGTTCGGCGCAGGGAAGACTTCGGGTGTGTATGCGTAGAGAACACCGTACATAATCATCTGGAAGAAGGACTCGAGGGCTGAGCAGACGAGCTGGACGTTGGGGTCTTGGGAGGCTGTGAAGCAGAAGAGGAGGACGCCGGTGATGAGGGTGGAGATGGCGAGGGTGCCCTTGCGGCCGATGTACTTAAGATCGACGGTGAAGTAGGCAACCATGGGACCGGGGATACCACAGACGGCAGTAATGGCGTAGTTGCGGTAGGTTTCGTAGACGGAGGATGAGGTACTGAGATACTGCGGGAGGAAGGCGTTGAACAAGGTGTAGCCCATTCCGATGGTGGTCCACAAAAACCAGATGATAAGGGTTGTGATTCCGAGTCTCTTTGTTCCGAACAGAGGGGTGACCTGCTCGTATGAGAACTTTGACAAAGACCGTTTGAAAATTTGCATATAGGAAAGCTTCTGGTCTGAAACCTCCTCAGGATATCCACCAATCTCGTTCAGAACCTCATCTGTGAGCCAAGTCTGAGTCTTGTTCTTGTAGGCAATGCCCTGTACAGCGGTGACAGCCTCATCCTGGCGACCTCTGGAGACAAGGAACTTAGGAGACTCATAGAGCGTGAAGAGGAAAAAGCGTGCAAGGAACATGGCGAATGTGATGGCACCCAAGGACAAGACCAGATATCTCCATCCCCAGTTGTTTTCCTTGGTACAAGGCTCGTTTTCAGGGCACGAATAGTTGACGATGAATGCCCAGGCAAGCAGACTGGAAATGAGGGTGCCTATGGACCAGAACAGAGCCAGGGAGCTCAAAAGGGCCCCTGAGGCGAAGGGCAGGAATTCCAGAAAGATGGCTGCATCAACGGGCAGGTTGCCACCAACACCCAAGCCAAGACAGGCAAAGAGAGCACACACACTATACGTTGTTAAAAAAAAAAAAAACAGGGACCAAAATCATGAAGACATTAACTTACGCGATCCAGTTGGGAGCACCACCGGCAGCAAGTCCAAAAACACCGCAGAGGAACAAAGTCATGTTGAAGGCAGGACGGCGACCAATCGCGTCAGAGGCCAGACCCCAGAACGAAGCACCAACAATCAGTCCGACGAAAAGGGAGCATGTTGTGAAACGCACGTAGGAAGAATCAACTCCGAATTCAGCAGACAGTGAGTTCAGCGTCAGTGCCACACCCTGCATGTGTTAGTTTTGCGGTTGCTGGAAAAGTACACTGAATAGTCTCACCTGTAGCCAGAGGCTGTAATGATCACGGTTAGCAATGTACATTCTCTTATGTTTTCATCGGGATACTCACTTGTCGGCAATCCAGCCAAATCCACAGAGAACAAATAGATCCCATTGGTACCGGCCCATACCAATGTCCTGAATTGCTCTATTGATAACCTTTGCCTTCCCTGTATGATGGTCAGCATACCAAAGCAAAGGGGAAGAGATGCATGGGAGCATCGCAGAGAATCATGCAACGCTATCCTGCATCTGAACACAAAACCAGGCAAGCGAACGTACGATCATAGGCAGTGTCCAAACCCGAGGCGGCAATGTCCGATTCAACCTCCGCACGAAGGGCTTCGAGAGTCAGTGAACCGCTTTGGGGCACAGGACTGGCGCCTTTCTCTTCGGATGACGCTGTGGTTAGCTTGTTGCTATTCGCATCGTTATCCGGTTCCTTTTCCTTTTCTGCATTGGGTATCGATTGTTGAGGTGCTGGGGCATCGGCAAGTGGCATCACGACACCGGGGAAATTCCGCCGGTCTCGTGAGCTAAAGAAAGCGGTCCAGTCCCAGTTACCCATGGTGATGGTGTGTCGCAAGTGGGGTGATTTGGTGGTCTGTCGCGACGGATCGGTATCTCAACGGGTATTTGTGAATTACGAGTTTTGCGTTGGGCGGCTAGGTCTACCTAAACCTGTGGGATTGCCGTGATTGGGAAATTCTTATAACCTAGATATGAATGAAGCTGGGCAAGAAAGTCGCAGGGACGTGGTATTCCGGCAGTCCGTGGATTTGGCGCAATGGCTGCTGAGGTATTATCGGGGCGAGTCAAATATCGGGGACACGGATTGGCGCACACGGAAGTTGTGTTTCGGGCTCGCGATGGATTGAACGGCGCAGGTATCGGAAAGTGGGGGTTGGTGCAACGGGTGTCAGAAAGGCGATATGTTGCTGCTGGCGATGTGTTGTCGCTACTTCAATCGATACTGAAGCAGGGGCTGTAAAATCCGGGTCAAGTTCGGGACCGTTATAGTGGTGTGTGTGCCTATGGGAAAGACAGAAAAGATGGGAGAAAAAAACGGTAACAATGTTGCTTGATATGCAGTTGACATGTATCGATCGGATTTGAGAATTAGCAGCGCAGCTAACAGTTCTAATTCCTCGTGTAAGAATGATGTGCTCGATCGATGGCCGTCGGGACCTGTATATGAGTGAATTCGGACGGAAAGCGTACCTCGATAAGTATATATAAAAAAAAAAACCCTAAGAGGGAGGCGAATTGAAAGGGCAGAGGAGGGAAACCGGCTTTGGGCGAGGCTGCCTGGATATATAAGTAAGTGCCAATGCGCATAAAAGAGTTTTCGTTTAGATCACTGAAAATGGTTTAACCGTAATATGAAGTCATAATGCTAGCCATATGGGGAAGGTGGTCGGAGACTACCTGTCACCGAAAACGGAAACCCGTCAGCACGCCTACGATGTACATTGTGTATATAATAGACATCTTCCGGATGCTGGATAGTCTATTGAAATGCAACAAAGCGACTATATTCTATAAGAACTTCAGCATAACGCGAAGCGCGATGCGACAAGGGGGCGTTTACAAAGCAGCGCGAAATTATTATCGGCGTAAAAAGGGAAAAAAGGAAAGAAAAAAACCGGTCTGAGCCGAAGTCTGTGCTCGGCATACGTACAAATCGCGCTATCTGCAATCTTTTTCGTACCCTGGAATCCTTCGGCCGGCCTTATACTCCATCCGGTGTGTGCAATTTCTCGCTCAGAGTTGGTCAATTAGTGGTAGACCGTCGGCCGTTAATTATGCCGGTGGATACATAGGCGGCTTAGAGGCCATTCCGGAGCACTGACTCGGCAAAAGTAACTACTTTTGCTCCGGTAACCTGTTGCCCCTCCGTATCTTCGATCGAGAATACGGAGTACAGATAACCACCCGTTGCTGGCATTTGACACGCTTTTTACTAAACTAATCATGAGGCTTTCTGACGGAAGTTACTCTGGAGCAAAGCATCGGATCCCGAGGGGCCGAACCGGTCACCCCGTGCTCGTGCGTGTGCACGAGCACTACGCACTATGAGTGACCTGCTGTCGAGTCAGAAATCCGGGGTAATGTCTCGGAAAGTCTACGAATAGACATACTCGTTGAATGCATTTTCGTCTATATTGTCCATGGATCAGTAATACCAGGGAAAACTTATTCATAGTTTCGGATCTCATGAATGGCCATTGCGAATTTGCCATGCATGATCGCGGTACACTTCACCAAAATCGTGAACACCTCGCGATTCCCCAGCCAATCACCGAGTACATAACACCGCTACTATTAATCTTACGGCCATCACCAACAGTCTCTACTCTCTATCATGCTAGACAAACTTTCTCACCTGCATATTCTCCAACTGTGAGATCGGCCGAAACTAGGAGGTGCATGAAGCAGCACTGCTACTAGCATATGAGCACGGCTGCCATGTGCTCCCTCAGATTCCCAGACCCGGGGACAAAGTATGATTGACCTTACGTGGTCCAATACCTCGGTGCTAATCCTCGGGATAACCTCTGAGGCGGCCATAGACCTTCCGCAATTAGCGGATCACGGGTCGTCAGAATCAATGTGTTTCTTGAGTGCCAGTTGGTCTTTGTATCATTCCATAGATTGGCCCTTTTCATAGCTGAAAACCGACCCCACATTGGAAAGAATTTCACAATCATGATTGTGACATAGCAAGAACATACTGATCATGCTGGATCTGTAAATTCAGCTCTTCCCCCATGGTTTCCCTGTCCTTGGCATTCGCATTTTTCTAATTCTGTTGCTTTCGAAGTTTTAAATGCGCGTTGGTGTAGGCAGCGCGATCATTCTTTTTCCTTCTTATGGTTGCTTTCTCCTCATCATTCTTACTCTCAGTGACTATCCTTCCCCTTCGGCCTAGTGTCTTATAACCCTCTACTTTGATTTGCCGCTAGGCACAACCTGATTTCCTTTTCTGTGGTGAGTAATTAGTCTACTTTTGTGAATGTACTCTGCGCTTAACAAAGATTGAGAGATTGAAATAAGTGTTGCAGGAACAATTCAAAATTACCCAGTGTTAAAGCACAAACTATCCATAAAAATTATACGTCTGCATCCACTTCTTGAACAGGCTTAAAAAATATTGCCTTAGTTTTAAATCATAACTGGAAAATGACCAAGGCTGCAATCGTTTCACTAGCTAGGCAACCAGATCAACAAGCCAGTCCCCATGGTATGTTCAAGATAAGGATGGGGTGTTTCGCAATCTGCCAACAATTTCACATGCCTGTTGAAGTGTACTTTCAGCCACATCTACTTTATCACGTAGTCTGCTGGCAACAACTGGAAACCTTGTTGCTTCAGTTATCTCGCCCTCCTCTGCCATGACGTTGTGGAGATCGCTATATATGTTTTCCATTTCCTGATGGATCACTTGCTTCAGCTCTGAGAAGGTTTCCCGAAAAAGAGAGCGGCAGTCGGTATTGATGGCCTCTATGAGATGAAGAAATATCGTGGTGTTGGTGAGGTGATCTCTCATATAGCATTTTCGCCGGGCGTCAACACCTTGACCTTTGGTAGTAGTCAGCATAATCGTTAGGAAGATTGATTTTTTTTTTTTTTTTGCTAGGAATTTATTCATACCTGTGTCATTGTTACACTTGTTATAAACAGGCCGCATCAACCCAGCCATGTATGAGCTAGCGTGGCCATGGAGAGCGTCTCCCTTTACTAGACTGAACCAACACATTAGTTCAGCATAGGCAATTAAATTGATAAAATTATACCTTAAAGCTTTCATAAGGCTGTTGAGCAACTGCTCAACGCTGTTGGTTATGCAAGCCTCTCTGTCATCCATGTTGTCAATCAAGTTTTTTAATGCAATTGGCGCCAGCATTATATTGTCTGTAACGCTTTTCAGCAACCATCCCGTGTATTGTAAATAGAAATGTCTAGGTTAAAGATATGAGCTTTACCTTCCAAACATTCAAGATTTTTCTGGAAAGCGGCTCTCACGGCGTCATTTAATAGACGTTTTTGAGTGAGGATCCAATCTTCCAAAGAGGACCAAGATTCTTCCAAATCTGCCTTCGTGCCTTCTAGGAGTTCGGTATTCCAACAATGAGAGCCGGCATTTCTTGTCGAATGCGTGCCGTAATTTCGGCAAAAGGCCGCGTAAGTAGAATGATGCCACTGAAATAAGTCAGCCATCTTGAGATGGATTCAGTCCAGTATTGAAAAAAATATTATCGACGTACACTCTGCCATGCCATGCTGGTTTGAAGCGCACTTTTTCTCCATTCGGAAGCTCGTTTATCTGCGATATATTCCCAAAACATTAGAACAGCCGTTGCACGGCTCACACAATTGCAAGATGCCACTCACAGGCTACATCGAGTATTTCATCCTCAAAACGCTCCTTGAGCCTTTTAGGGAATGCTCGGAATCCTGCGTTTTGCGGGATAAGCGCCTGATGGATGTCAGCTGGGGAAAATATCATGCAGAATTATCATACCTCACAGAAAGCTCTTTTGATATCCAGCAATACTTGTCGCAGTGTTTTCGCCCTCTCAGCGGTGACATTGTCGCAACCAGTCAGGGTCCATTGTTTCACAGATCGCAGCACGGCTGGTGCACGGTGCTCTAGAAACGCAGCAATGAAGCGGAATTGCGCTTCGGCTGGAACTAATTGACAGTAATGTCGTAGTTCACGAATACAACTGAGCTGAAGATAATCATCGTCATGCGTCATGTTACCTCCACGGTGCCGAGAGTACAGTTCGTTACTGATGCAGAAAATACGAATTTCCTCGCCATGCTTCCTAAGGCATGCTTCAACCCGCTGATTCCGGTTCCGGATCAAGAATTGGTCGCGCCTAAGGAGACTTAGCATCAGAGCCTTGTTGTGCTGTAGTTGCTGGGCATAGAATACTCAAATTGGGCTCTATCTTTGTTGCTTCTATAACGAGATATATAAGTATGGAAGCTCCTATCAAGAATAAGTGCGGGAAGAAAGACTCACATGAGTTCACGTAGGTTTCCACCACCGGTTGTTGTAAGTGCTTCGGTGAGTCTGCTCTGCGCGTGTCTTACCCCTCTTTGTAGCCTGTTTATCTCCGGGGCAAGATCACTGTACTGGCGAGCCATTTCATTTGCTATAACATCCTACATTGCGTGAGCAAACGTACCTCGAAACAATAATTTGATGTACTAACTTCACTTCTAGTACACACGATACGTATTGGCTGTCCTTTATTGCATCGAGATTTTATCTCATCAATACTCTGGTCGGTGATGCACCTCGATATTGTTGTCACAACGAAAACCTCATTGCAGGAGTGTTTAAGATATCTGTCAGTTGCACGAACCCGAGCGAAATTCAGGTCGCGGAAGCCTGCAATGCAAGTTAACACATGTAATAGTAGCTGCAAAAGGGACTTGAAGCACAAACCAGGCAAGTCTGCCAACACTAAGCCGGTACGTAGAATTGGTGAAGGCAAGTACACTCTGCCATTGGTAAGCCATATTTGAATAAAAATGTCTATGAATACAGACTTTGCGCAGCCTCCTTACCTAATTAGCTTTATAAAAGGCCAGATTGCAGTCTCTCCTTCATCCTGCGGGTCCATTGTAAGTCTATCAAGATGGGACTGACAGCGGTTAAAGCTACCCAGTACAGCTTTATGTTGCAGCGCTGGGCCTCCGGGACGTTGTCTAGACGAAGGCTGTGTCCATTTTTGAAGTCTCTCCAGAATTCGCGAGTCTGCGGCATCTGTCTGGTCAGCAAGAAATTCGTGCGTGAGGTCTGGCTGGCCGCGAAACATTGAATGTAACGTCGCCCATGCCCTGGTTGACCGCTCGCGAATGAGCTCTTGTTCTTTCATGTTGGTCACCTCACGAAAGGTATCTGTGTAAAACATTCTGAAGCTCTGGAGGAGTTCCTCAAGCAGTTCCTTTACTTCTTCAGAGTCCATGTAGAGGACTTCGATTGTCCAACTGGGATGGTGGGGATCTATATCACGGAACTCGGTAACGACAGAAGTACAGGCCGAGCCCTCAGCACTCTGACAACTTAGTAACACGTTATCATTTTTTTTTTTTTTTTTTCGAGAGATTTATTGACATACCGACCGGGCCAGTCCATCCAGGTTCAGGAGAGAGTTAATCAACCTGCTCTTGCCAACCCCCGAGTCCCCAATGAATCCTACAGTGCGAGTTTCTGGACAGTCAAGTTGACTTGCCATTCGCACTTGCTCGTACTGTTTTGAGAGGTCGGATCCTTGATCAGTAATCAAAGGGCACTGCCCCATGTCAGAGATTATGCTTGACAAATGTTCCTTGACGTCTCCTAGGATTCCCTGAAGGTCACTGTCGAATATAGGCGCGGAAGGCGGCAGTTCCTGTGGCACATCATCCAATGACGAGATATTGCTATCGTCCTCGGCACTGCTTCCAGTACTAATTTGATCTCCTTGGTCTTCGTCAAGGTCCGGCTGGTTGTGACCGGGCAATGGATCACGAACAGAAGTGTGTCGCCCAGAGTTATCAGGACGTTCCGACGTCGCATCGAAAAAGTCAGCATTAATCGACAGCGACTGTCCTGAAGACAAGCTCAATGCTCTCAGAGTATCACTAATGCCCAAATTGCTGGCTGTCTCAAAGGAAACGACCGAGCCGTTTGGGGCGTAGTTTCTTTCGTCTGGGGTTTCCGAGTCGGACTCTGGTGGCGTTCGCTGTCCTGCATCGCTTGAAAGGGAGTCATGGTCAGGGTCATGATCCTCAGTTTCTATGGATGGTACGGTAGCCCTGAAGGTGAAGAGTTGAGCAGACTGATCGAGTTGTTGTTTGGGCGACATGATGGGTGATCGGTTTTCTAAGAACAAGAGATTTCTTTTCTCACTTGAAGTGGAAAATATAAGCCTGATCAATTTGGCCTCGAAAAACAATGAATCAGTAGGATTTTAAGCGGTTCCGTGCCCCTCATATCCCAAGAGGGGGCGCCGAAGACGCTAACAATGCAAATGACTACGCCGCAACCAGACATAGTACGTGCCATTCCATGGCCTACAGGATTATGAGGTATTAACAGAACATGTGCATCTACACAGCCTTTGACTCAAAATAGGCGCTTTCGATCCTTTTCGTTGCCTGGCAGCCAATCACTCACTACGGCCGTTAGCATGGACAGCATGGCATGGCACGTCTTGATATCCTCTCCAAGCCGAATGGTGTAGAGTTCAAATTCTGCTTTATCGTCTGAGATATAAGGCACTCAATTTTAGATTATTAGATCATGTTGCTAGACCTATATCATGGTCATGCTTCACAGTAGTAATCTCGGCGCACAGCCAACAACCCAGCCATGGGCCAATGCAAAGCTGACAAAAATACATGATGTCCTTGTAGTAGCCCAGGTAGAGCTCGTAGAAGCTCAGTAATGACATGAGCATTATGGCAGTCGTTACTTGCCCGGCAATATAAGCCTGATGAGAAGACATGGCTCAGACCAACTGCTCCAGAAAGAGGTTTGATGTTCGTCAAGCTATGTACACTGTCCTCACTCGGGCGAGCTTCTACGCATACGAATTAAACACTCCGCAAGGTATACACCCAGTGTCCCATGTATACCTACTCTGACCTGCGTCAAATGGTCCCTTCCCAAGCCAATGCCACGACGATTATCAACCCCTTGCACCGCTTCAGCTTGATTTCCATAGGGTATAAGCTTTGGCACTGTTCAATTTGCTCCATGAAAACTGGAGGGATTTATACACACACGGCTCTGGGAGGCGGCGCTGGAGCAACACGAGGGGCAATGCACTTATGACCCGATGAGGAAATCAACAAGGCTGTAGTGCTGATCCTTAGGCAGCCGCCCCTCCCACCTTTATTTATGAAACCGTCTTGACAGAATCCCAACAGGAATTCCTTTTGGATACCAAAGGACGACTGTATCAAAGAGAAAATATCAAATCATGCCTGATTTCCAGCCGCTCGACTTCACTTCCTACAATAACCAAAACCAGAGCCCCCTCTTCTCGGTTTTGCCGCCCGAGATCCGACATGAGATTTACGCTTACGCTCTGTCCGAATATGAAAGTATTGAACAAAAGTACAGCAAGGACACCTATTGGTGGCGACCGGGCAACACAGCTGCACTGCGAACAGCCACGGAGCTCCTCAGAACATGTCGACGACTCTACGGCGAAGCCTGGTTAATGCAATTTGCCCTCGCTGAGCACCGCTTTTACCTAACACAGCCAGATCGGTCTCCTGGCGGAACCTGGCCTCGTGGTTTTAAGAAATACAATCGACGGGTCCATGAGGTATATGGAAGATACCAATCCAGTGGGAGATCGGGCCTGGGTGGCATTCGCGTGTTTGCTCAGCTTTGGATGCTGGAGCCCGGGAGTGAGCTACAGAAAATCCTGGACGTGCAGCATTTCTATCCAAAGCGAGTCGCTGTGACGATTCGTTATTCAGACTTCTGGTTCTGGGAACGCAATGCGCGTCTGCATGTTGATGCTGCTTGGGTGAATAGAATCCGGCTCCCGGACAGTGTTACCTATTTCACGGTGGACTTTGAGATGATTGAGAGACGCAAGGACGAGGTAAACTTGATTGCCAACGACGCAGTCGAAAAATGGTTTTTTGAACGAAAGGATGGTGCCATTCTCACAGCCCGTAAAGAGGATATGTCAGTATCCACGTGGACAGGGAGCTCGGTCCTGGGCGGCCAACGCTGGGTAAGAGATGAGGTCCGCCCAGGTCAGCTTGATTATCATGTTGTGACTGTGACATGGAAGCTAGAACAGAGGAACGATTGCCCTCCTCGCCCGTGTCCTAACCTCGACGTGCCGCGCGACTTTATCCAAGCTTGCCCGCCATTTACGCAGACTGACTCGATTCATTTGCGCAATCTGCAAGACGCTAATGTGTCTCTGGATACTCCTGCTGCGGAGGCCTGGCAAGCAATGCAGCAATATTATGAAAATGCGCGCTAGGTGAATAGGAGATGCCGTCTGGTGATGAATGAGAGTCAGGGTCTGACGATGAGTGAGCATGGACGTACTGCTATCAGTTGAGAAGATTGAAACTATAAAAGATATTCTGCCAATGTAAAAACTATGAAGATTGCTAACTAGAGAAAAACTTCCTGAGTTTACGGTACTGATATGCTTCAATATAGAGAGGCCGGAACCAGATAGATTTACGAAGTAATTGGTATGAGTTGCTCGTCACCGACTACGCAGTCTGGTGATAGACCACGTTACAATAAAAAAAAAAAAAAAAAAAAAAAAAAAAAGAAAAGAAAAGAAAAGAAACCTTTCCTTTGCCAACCTAGTTCAACCTTGCGATTGCAGAACGCGAGGCTGTGAGTTCCTGTCCAGCATAGACCATTCGATGCCCTCAGCCCGTTGTTCTAACAAAAACCTTACGGTTGGAATTAAAACATAGCGACTAATCCAATCTGGATATGAATTATACAAACTTCGCGCATGGGATAACATAGTTTGCTTGTAACAGGTAGAAGTAGAAATTTGGGCTCTCTAGCTGTCCCTTCCTAAGAGCTCCTTTACCAAGCCACGCTATCTCCTGCACCATTCTGCGTGCAATAATAGTTCAACTCGTCGCCTCCAATGTGCTCGTCTTCCGACTCACAGTAGTACAACAGGTCCCGCTCACTCTTCAACGTACAGTCGGGGCATTGATCCCATTGCTTGCTACCGGTGTTTCGGTTCTTATAAGCATCACATGCCTTTTCGGTGGCGGCTTTGTTGTAGACTTGCTGTAGAGCAGTTAGAAGTGCTCTTATTCGACAGTAGAACTATGACTTACCACTCCGGAGCTAGGAGTATCGATACAGACACCTTGAGTATGAATGTCTGCAAAGACACTATGAAAAATCAGTTCCGGAGTCAATTATGTTGGCCGAGCAAAGAACTTACCTAGTGGCCAGGGCTGCAACGATGAGTGGAATAGAGACCATCATTCTTTCAGCTTGTTAAGATATGATTATCAATATCAGCTATCTCTTAAGGGTCGGCTTGCAATCGTAACATTTACCGCTCTAAAATATGGAAAAGCGGTCTTTAAGAACGTTCAGAAGGAGGTGCCTACTCCGTGTATCAATATAGCTCAGATGCCCTTAGGCTAGGACGGCTAATATAGAAAACCCCGAGGAATCCCCATACGTACGATGATCTGGGATCTTTATTTCCTAATCTGTATGCATGGTGTTTCATGATCGCCGCTTTCATCCTGTCAGGTCCCTTGAGGTAGGCCATGTTTTATTCGTATAACTTGGGAGATTAAACCCGGGCATGGTGCGGAACTTGACCAGCCCACTTTTATCTGGGCCGAACTATAGGTTCCCGCAGCCATTGCACGTCCATTCTAGTTAGTCTGTTATAAACCGGGGATTTAATAACTCGGTAGATTCCTTTGGAGCCAATGGGTTGGCACAATAGTCCCCATGGCACATGATCTACATAATGTTCAACGGCCGGGAAAAGTCAAATATGTTAATCTCGCAATCTTTTTCCGCTATGGCTGAATGGACTTTGCATCTGTATATCCACGGCTATTTCTCGGGGTTATGCAGGTGAAACAACACGGGTTGTCGTGTAAATGCCTTGGAATCCTATCACTATAGCTGATCTTTTCCACTAATATGGCAGTGTAAGTCGGATCTGTCTAGTCTAGCAAAAGTACAAAGTGATTCCTTCTAACGTTGGCCAAAGAATGAAAGCCAGTATCCCCCGACAGACACTACATAAAGTCTTCTTCCCATGATTTACTCTGACCTGTCAACTCTTCATTGATCTATTTTCACGCACATCTACTCGGTTATTGACAGATTTACTTTGACCTGACACGATGAAGGTACACTTGTTTTTCCTAGCCTCCCTCTGTATCAACAGCTCACTTGTTGGTGCTCTGCCCTCCGACAAGACTGTGAGGCCCAAGAGCATCGGACATGACAAGGTTGCCCTCCTCCTACATGACGGCACGATGAATACTATCGACAAGAAGGATCTGGGGCTCAATCTGGGCAGCGTTGCTCTCTCGCCTCCTACCGATTCTTTCCCCAGATCCTTCGAGACCAAGCATAACAACTCCACCTTGTCAAGACGTCTGAGCAAGCGTGCTGGTGCCCAGTTCATCATCCCTCTTCCTGATTCCGAATTCCTTGGCTGGGACATCCCAATGTCCACCATCATCCATGCCAACGAGGCCGATGCCACTGCTGCTATGGCTCAAGGCCAGAGTATCGCAAACAGCATCTCAGTTAGCACCTCGTTTACGGCCACAGTTGAGAAATTCCTCCAAGTCGGTACAACCATCAACTACCAATGGACAGAGACTGCCTCGCTCACCGGTACGGTTACAATGACGATCCCGAAGAACAAATGGGGCGCGATCATTAGCAACCCCCTGACCTTTCGCAAGAGCGGGTACGTTTTCAATGGACAGCCTGGAAGTGCGCAGTACGAGTATTTCCAGGCCGATTCTTTCACCCAGAATACCTATACCTACGGACAGAATTCCTTGTCCTGGGTAAAGGGTGTGATTACGACTTGCTTGGGAGACTCTTACCCTCTGAAGCGCTGCCTTGGGGAGGGTGAAATGAAATAGATGCTTTGTTGCTTGAGAGCAGCCGCGCTTGTCGTCTGAAGAAACTGGCATCTTGCAGCTCGATTATGAACATTAGGTTTCAATATATGTGTGCATTTTTCCATATGCCTAGTTAAAGTAGCGTATATGTAATTCACCGCACACTTTGGCTATCGAGTTTGCTGTGAAGAAAAATGTGAAAGATTGAATTACTTGTGACATGATTTTCTCGATACATGATATCCTATAAAGTAACCTGTAAGAGCGCGAGTGCTCTCTGCACTTACCACCCCTACAATCTCATATTATTGAAGTAAGCGAAACCCGGGAAGTATCCGTTTAATTTAGACATGCAAAGGTTCCCCCTCAGTTAGCGCGGAACTACTTATCAACAGGCAATATTCGTTTGTGACTATGTGCAGATGCCAAGATTGCTCAGTGTTTGGAGTTGGAACCAGTGACATAGCTCTAGGAATGATGAACCATAATCGTATAAATTTTCACATTAACCTCATAAAAGCGTATTGGTACTATGTGGGTGGCCCTTTCCCTCCCTGAGTCTCAGATTAATGGCTGCGCCTGAAAATACTCCACAGTTGGTAGACATATCCCGGAAGCCACGTAGCAGAATGAGAGGTTGTGGTTGCTCTTTGTTGTTTGTCTGCAGAAGTTTCTTGCAGAGCTGTCCAGTGAAATTGTCACAACGTCTAGAGCAGCAGGATTAGTGCGAGGACCAATTGCTCTTCGCCCTGTTCGGTGTAATGAGAGAGCCCAGGCCTCAATTGCATCAAGCAGCTGTGAAGTGCATCCATACTCTTTTCGTATCGTACCTCACGAGCGAGCGGGTCACCTAGTATGACCACGTCGTTTTAGGGACCTTCTTCTTTACACTACCCACTATGCCACTAATTCACGAGAAAGCCGGTCGAAGTCAACTAAGCAAGAAGGTAGAATATTGCTAAATATTCAGGATATCTAAATGTTAGAGATATGCTTTATTCGTCAAGCAGCACGTCATTTTAATGTGTCTCTTGCTGCCTTACAACGCCACCTCAACGGCCATATAATGCAAGCTTAAATACGCGCAAATAACCATAAATTATTGTCAAATAAAGACTACTCGCTTCTAGAATGAATAATCTTTATGTATCGACGTGGAGTAGCGCCTATGCCAGCAGCTTTACGAGAAATAGCCAATCCTCTTCTCGCACAGCAAGGTGAAACCCCCATTCGAGCAGTTGGCGAAAACAGAGTCTATACCCTCGTTAAGTGCCATTATGAGCTCAAGACTCAACTCTCTAGACGATGTAATCATGATCAGGTAATATTGCCTTTCGTCTGTTAATAAACCATCGGCGCCCGTTTCTCCTCAATTTTTGCCCTAAGTTAAGACGCCCTCAGATTGTGATTGGATATCTACACCCTCTGGCATCTATAGAAAATAATAAATAACATGGTAGGGACCCTGTAAATAGAATCCTCCTCTTCTTGTAAGCTAAATTGTGAGGCTTAGGGGGCAATTCTGGTCGGATTGTAGTGGTTTGAACTGTTTAATTCATTAGACATGAAAAACCGCGGGAGCTGCTACGTTAAGTATGGACTGGTACAATTGTAATAGAAAATGCACGCCGTTTTAGACGGAATAGTGACAGTGAGCCAGTTAAACGGCTTTATCCGCGGCTCCCTGCCACAGGAGGCGCTGATAAATACCATTTTCGACGCGTTATCTACCTCATTGCTGATACAGACGTACTTCTCAAAGATTAAACAATATATAGCCCTAGTTCAGCAGAGGTCAATCTATATCGGAAATTACCCTTTGTAAAATCGCTAAGCGTCGATCTTCACTACGTATCCCTTTCTTTATTTGATTCGTTTTCATTGTATTCCTACAGATAGTTCGAGAATTGATACTATACTCTTTACAAGTAAAAGACCGGATGCACGTGGCCAGCTACAAATGTTTTGGATAATCTTAATTGGGAATTAACCAAGTTCTGATTATGGTGCTCTTCAAGCAGCAGATACTAGACACATTCTGGTGTAGATGAACCCCTCAGAGCTTGTACTGCCGTCTACCGTATTTAGAAGGCCACACCCCATTCTTACCAGGAGCCAAGATTCCCTGTGGATCGAGAGCATTCTTCACCGTCTCGTTGAATCGCATCTGCGCATTGTTGTTCCAGTTATATGTCTCTGCAATCTGGTCCATGAGCGCTAGATGCGTGCGGTATTCACCCCAGCCATGCTTAGCACAGTCCGCGATCAGGGTTTTGATCAACCAATGCGCCTTCTTCTTGGATAAAGAATCTTTACGGTTGAATACAATACACACAATATGATCTGTGTTGGTGGGAACAATATCAGCCGCCTCGGATTTAAGCCCCCTAGGTGAAATACTTACGCATCTCTCGCATGCCAACAGTGAAAGTGCCCATAAAATCTAGTCCAGCCTCTTGGCAGCGTTTCTTGGTGACCGAATACTGTAACATAGCATCGTCTCCAGAGATCTTGCTGATAGGGGAGAAAAACAGGTGGGCTCCATTGGGCACCCAGTCAATCCATCGGAGTTCATCGTACGTTGGAATGCCCTGTAAGGTCTTCTCACGTGTGTGAAGGACGGAGTAGTCTTTGACATCCTCAGGGAAAAAGAATTGGGCCCCCTCAATAGACGAAAAAGCCTTTTTGACCAACGACCAGTTTGTGTTGCGAATTTCTTCCGGCCCCTGGAAATGAAAGATTAGAACAATGCTTGTGGAGAATTTGAATTGCACAGGTGGAACAAACGTAAAGGGCACCATAAAAGTTCCACCGGCCAAGGTTCAGCTTCCTTGCAATTGCATCAAGTTCGGCTTCGCCCAGTGGCTTTGTCGGGTCCGAGGTGTACTTTTCCTTCGGGGCGAGGACAGCAGCATCGAGTAGGATGTGTCGTAGTGTGGGAACATTTTGAAGAATCATTTGCTATGGAACCTGTTATTTCCAATTTTGAGAAGCCCAGGAGAAGAGAAGAAGGGGTTTACCAGTCTAAGGGGTCGAATGATGTCAACTGCACGATGTAGATCTTCATCCCTGGGAAGTGTGATCATATAGGCTTGGTATCCACCAGGGTTTGGCATTAACTGGAGATGTCAGCTTTATCTTGAGGATAGACGAAGGAAAATCCTTTGTAGTCCATACCCAGATTCCCATCTTCGTTACAATGCCCAAATTGCTCTGAGAAAATAGTCCATCATTATACGGACCAAATCCATATGGAAACAGCTGCCAGCATTTGTTTCCAGGATCCTCGTTAATAGGGTTTCCTGACTTTAAGGGATTTTGCGGCAAAGCCCCCATCCCTGTGCGCAGCAGTTCACCTGAAGGCAGGATAACTTCCAATCCACTGTGCATCATCCAATGATCTGAAACATGTTAACTCTTCTCTTTGCAGTCTACGGACCCAGGGTAACCAGAGGTCACTCACCACCGTATGGGGTATATCCTACTCCTCGCTCCAAGGCATTTCCCAGTACTGATCCACCGCCGATGTCCGGCACCTGTCCGTCTTCAGTTGGGTCATTTTCTCCTCAAAGGCGGGGAAGTTGAAAGCATACATCAATCCATAATTTATCTCTCAGTTCGTGCTTAATCAAGTACTCGTGTAGATCAGCGAAAGTCACACCGGGCTCCACAACAGCATAGGCACCATCGACATCCACTTCCAAAATCCGGTTCATGTGTTTACCCATATCCAAGACGACACTACCCCGAAGCCGAGGAGCAGCTCCTCCATATCCAGAATTCCGTCCAATGGATATTGGCCACACAGGGATTCTGTACTCATTTGCCAGTTTCATGAGGCTCTGGACTTCTGGTACCGACCTTGGGTTGATGACTGCCGAGGCCAGGAAGTGATCCTGGTCCAGAACATGATGGGGGTCATGCGTCTTGGGTGGCTCGTAGTAGGAGCCATCATCCAACTCCTCTTTCGATTCCACGATGCGGATATTTTCTCGACCGACGATTCCTTCGCTGGCAGCAATGAACCGTGAAAAGGCATCCAGACTGGTGTTTGGAGGCAATGCCAAAGGAACATGGAGGTTGGATGCCGGACTCATCATGTGTAGAATAGTACTGAAAAAGAAAAATTAGGAAAAAGAGCCTTCAATTTCTGTGCCTAGCAGTTGTCCTCTGAAACATAAACCTTTTATATACATACTCGTTTTTGGGGTAATTCCGTGTCATCGCCAGCCGAAAGTTGATTAAATTCGGCTTATTGCTCTACTAATCCTACGAGCTTGCTGTATTTCCCCCTTTTCAGCCTGTATGAGACCAATCTAACTTCTACAACCCCGCGTCGGAGCTTCTCACAGCGGTATAGAAGCGGAGGTGGGGGTGGCGCGACATCCGACTGTCGGCGGATCGCCATATTCGTAGTTTATACGCGTTCAGATATAGTATGTGGCGGAACATTGACCAGTGATTCTTCTTAATCTGGTGTCATTTTGCGGCCATTGGCACGTTTTTCAGCGCCATTAGTACTGCCATGAAGCTGGTCTTGTAAAAACGATTCAGGGATCATATAAACATGTGCTGCCTGGCGTACGGAGTTGATTACTTGTTTTTGGTATGATTTGGAGGTGCATTGGTTAAGATTGCTTGGTTGAATCGAGATTGGTACAATCGCGGGAGGTGCGCGGCTATTGTATTACATTAGTTAAGCTTAACTAGCGATCCGTCTTTGTACAAGGTCATACCTCCTTTGACCCTATGAATATTACACTCCTGCTCCTCCTCTGAAGTGTCATACCCTTGTATGAACTATTCTTTATACTATCTATTACCAACTCAGACTACAATTTGAACACTTGTTGGCTATAGGTAGGATACATCTATTTCTTAAGTCCAGCACTCACCTAGTCTGTCAGCACATTTCAGTTAACACACCATTGCCTGATATAGTACATAACTTGCGTTGCATTGGCATACAAAGCAACATGAAGACAGAAAATGGGGACAGCTCCCACCCGCACACTCCTAGTGCGGTTAACAGGGTTAAACAATTCATAGAGGGAGCTACGATTCTTTTTATAACTCTCCTTATCACTGATGCTTTTGAAGGGATCCTGTTTATGCAGGTTGATCATCACTCTGTGCTTCATTATGTGATATTCATGTCGTTTCATATGTCTATTTCTTTCCTGTATCACAAGTACAAGCCAATGTAGATATATCTGTAAGGTTAGACCCATTCTAGTGCCTCACGATGTTGAGACATCTCTTGGTTGAAGCTATCCAAGAAGCGAGCCATATGGCCACCTATTTACCTCAGGTAGCCACCGCACTCCTTAGTTCTTTCTTCAACAAGTTGACTTCCTCCCATTATTTCCTCTTCTCTTTTCTTCTTGGATTTGATATTCTCGCCAATGGCTACAATAGTTGAGATAGGAATTCAATTCATTATAATCTACTATTCCGAGCCCGTGGCGGATGCTGAGCACAGTGCTGTTAAAGTTGTATGTGGCACCTAGCAACCTGAGCATGAAAAATTGATATCCTTGTTCTATAATTTAAAAAAGTGCTGTGGGATTCAAAGGAGTGTATGTACATTACTGAGGTATGTACTGTTTATGCTTTCTCAGATCCTTGCACAAGTGACACTGTAGCATAGGCTATACACAAGCAATGCATGTAGCAGGGAAGTGACACTGGCATGCAGGTAGAAAGCCCTCAGCCAACGGTTGTCTCAATACATTTTTCCTTGGTAGTGTCGCAGTTGTAATCCTTCTGAGAATTGAATGCAGTCATCTCTATCTTGTTGTTCTCTGCATAGGCCTTTGCATTATTACCCTTACATCCCACAAATAAACTCAGGAAAGCAGGACAATAGTTGTTGACCTCTATAGTGGTGAAGCCCTGACCAGTGCCCTTAATGAACCCAACTATGGTCTTGCAGGATTGCAGTGGATGACCAGTGCCGGCTTCAGTGCACACCTTGCTCTCCACAACTTCAATTATTGTGCTCACGGCCTGACCTGCACCGCCGGCCAAGCTACCACATATCAACTTTATCTGGTCGTCGCTCAAATTATCATGTATGTTACCATGACCCTGACAACAATGGTTTAATATGATATTAGAGACGATTCAAGAGCATGGTATCCATGAAGATGATATCTGGAATTTTGATGAGACTGGCTTTGCAATGGGTCTCTGTACAACGTCAAAGGTTATTACTGCAGCTGAGCGCAGTGAGCAACCACGTACAGTCATCCAAGGAAACCGTGAGTGGGTCACAATCATTGAATGTGTAGGGTCAAATGGATGTTCAATTCCTCCGGTGGTGATCCTCAAAGGGAAGGAGCATCAAGCTTCTTGGTATCAAGGATCAGCCCTCTCTCAAGATTGGAGGCTAGCCACAAGTCAGAATGGCTGGACTACTGATATAATGGGCTTACGCTGGCTTAAAGAGGTGTTTGAGCCATATTCCAAACACTATTCAGTTGGTTCAAAGCGGCTACTTATACTTGATGGCCATAGTAGCCATTTAAGTGCAGAGTTTGATGGATTCTGTAAAGAGCATGCAATCATTTGTCTCTGTATGCCACCTCATTTATCTCATCTTCTTCAACCACTAGATGTTGGTGTTTTCGGGCCATTAAAGCGTGCATATGGGAAGCTAGTTGAGGGAATGATGATCGCTGGCAACAACCATATTGATAAGGATGATTTCTTATCTCTCTATCCATCTGCACGCGAGAAGGTCTTTACCAAAGAGAATATCTATGGTGGCTTTGCTGGAGCAGGGATCAAACCATTAGATAAAGAAAGGGTTCTCTCAAAAATTACCTTTCAACTGCGTACGCCAACACCACCACTTCTGACTGAAGGGTCAATATTATCTGCATTTCAGACCCCTCAAAATACTCGCCAACTTGATCATAAGATCTACGATCTACAGAGAAGTCTTAATAAGAAAAGACGGCTGTCGAGCAGCCCTGTATCTCACCTTCAACATCTTGAGAAATCTGCACAGATGGCAATGGATATGAATCTACTTCTTCACCAAGAAATCAAAGTTCTACGGACAGAGAATGAGCGGAAGATGACGAAGAAAGCACGCAGGCGTGGTAACCTAGGTCAAGATACTATGCTATCTATACAGGAAGGTCAGGAGCGTGTTCAGCAGCTTGATAGAGTGGTTGAAGCAGAGGTCGAAGCGGATATTCAACGGCCACGCCAGCGAGCTCCACCACGCTGTAGTGGCTGTGGGACTATTGGACATATTATACGCAGTTGCCCTAGTAAATAACTACATGTTCAATTACTAGATAGTCTTAATTTACTGATTTTTTCAAATTACAAGCATGTTGATGGTTGAGTATTTGGTGGTCGCGGGGAAAACGCGCCGCTCGCCCGTGGAATACGTTAGACTTGAACCCTCACTCCTCCACCCCCCCAGCTTACTTAAGCCCGCTTTGCCTGTTGATCACTCTCATTGACTAATACTCTACTCTTCTCTCAGAAATCCCCAGGTCTACATTTCCAACTTCACCTGTCACATAGTAAATTATCCACCACCATATCCATACCGTATCCACCACTGTCTTCATTTGGACTGCCCATGTCTGGTACGCAATTTTTACGTTGTACATTTTGTTTCACGCCATTCCGACGCCATGAACATCTTCAACGCCATCTGATGTCTCGTACGTCTATGGACTCTAGCGATGAAAACCTTTCCTGTGTGGGGAGCTGATTCAATGTTGCAGATGGAGGTGATCGTCCCCATAACTGTACATTCTGTAGCCAATCGTTCAAACGAAGGTTAGTCAATGCCGCAAGCCTTTTCTCGAGAGATTTTGGGTTTGCTCATTATCTCCAGAGACGTTCTCCAGAGGCACTGGCGGACTTGCAAATTGCGTCTCGATATAGGCGCTGAGATACCTCGGTATCCTTATGCCCCTAAACCTAGTAAGAGGCGAGCCTGTGATCGATGCTCTAGACTTAAGAAGGCATGTAGCTTGGGCTCTCCTTGCGAAGCATGTCGCGCCAGAAATCATGGATGCTCCTATGGGGATTCTCACCCCGCTGCAGAGTCGGGTGGCCTGGTGCAGACTTCATCCCCCATATTCCCTGGCTTCGCACTTCCCACGCCTGGAGAAACAGCAGAGCTCGAGATCGACCAACCATGTTATCAACCCTTGGAAATTCCAGACTTGGATATGACTTCCGCCGGGGAAACAGGCTCTTTGAATTTAAGCATTCTTGATTCTGGGACTGAGGAGCCGCCAACGTCCATTCTCGATAGTGAATATGTGCTTAATTTTCCATCAAACGTATGTGATGCGTTTTCAGCAGTCCAGTCCACATATCCCAGCAGCATTGTTACAAGATTATATTTCCTGGACCATTTCACAAGCGCTACAGGATTCGCGGACTCGTTTGAATGTGGAAATCCCACTGAAATGAAGGACCTGACCCGGAGTGTACAGGAGGAGTCGTCTGACCTGAATCCGGAGAAAGATGGCACTTCATCACAGGTCATTCTGCAACTGTCAGACTTCACGGAGGTCATTGAGAGTCCCCAGCGGGAACGAGGCTCTTCATCTTTCTTTGCGGATGTGCCCGAGGAGACGTACTTTGGTTGCGAAGATTGGCTTTCGGACTCCCTTGTCGGTGTCACAAACAGTATCGTGTCTGGGCTAAAGGTTGCCACGCAGCATCGAGATCCAGGCAGTCCAATCACTTTTTACTGGTCAAAACTCATTGAACAGATTTGTGTGCAGTTTTTCAGCCCCCCAAATATCAAGAAATACCTACTTTTTTTCTGGTCATTCTGGTACCCAAACTGCCCGATAATCCACAAACCCACATTCGATATCCACAACGCACCCCACACGTTGCTCGTGCCCATGTTATTAATTGGTGCGAGCCTTTCCCCCGACGAATCCGTTAAGAAAAATGCGAAGCTCTGGTTCAGCAGTGCAGAGGAGATGGCCTTTGCGGAAGAGCATTTCCAACATTCAGTAACAACCAAGGGCGAGAACCAGCCCCCAGAACGGAAGGCCCTCCAGGCGCTTCAGGCCGCGTATCTTATTTGTCTTCTACAAAACTGGGAGGGTGATAATAATAGCAAACAGAGAATTAGGTGCTATAGGTTCAGCATGGTTATAGCGGTATACCCAGCTTGGCCCATTTGCTTTATGCTAAGCTAATTTACTCCGCTGCTTCAGGTTGCGAGAAACCTTGGATTTGCATCCGGAAACCATCATGAGATCCAATCACAAGACATAGATTGGCATCGTTTTATATTAGAAGAGGAGTTTGTTAGGTATGATTTCCGTGGTTTTTGTGCCAGTCATCTGTCCCTAAGAATTCTAATGACATGTACAGAACCTTTTCATTCATTTTCTTACTCGATACAGCTTTTGTCATTTTCAATAACACGCCACCAAAGCTGTCAATAGCCGAGCTCTCTATGGCTCCTGTGTGTTCCAAACGCTCTTTCCAGGCGCAGTCTGCCGATGAGTGCCTGTTGCATTTGGCTGGATCGTATATCAGCATGCCTAGCCCAAAGAAATACACGGTTGCGTCTGTGGTGACAAAGATGTGTCAGAATGAGTTGGACACTGATAGCAGAGAGTATTTTGCTCGATTAGGGAAGCTAAACTTGTTTATAGTCATAAGCGGTATGTTGTAAGCTGCAACTAGCGTATGATAGTCAGCTCTTCTTCTTCAGGTCAACAGACATGGACCGTAAAGATATGAATTTGATCGGCTAACCATATAGCGAAGCATTCCATTCCATTCTATTTCACTCACGAAACACCCTTGTTCCCGAAGTGGCTGTTCAGCCACTCCGACAAGGTCTCAGCAACTGGAAATCATTCTGGGATGGATACGACGCTCTCGAACATGACTCTGAAGTGGCTGGCCTATATTCCAGCGAAAGATGGAAACGCACAGGATTTATGCAGCACGCTCCAGAATATTGGATTCTGGCACAAGCAATTCTCCGAGGCATACAAAATCCAGGTTTAATGGCCAACAATGATACCAGCCTGAGTACGGGCTCTCTTCTCAGTCGATTTGATGAGACAGACATGAGTCAAGTGAACAGGCTGATCAAGCAATTTGAGAATCTCAATATACTGAACATTTGATATTGTCCCGCTTCTACCCCCTCGATTAAGAAATGATACTTCCCTCTTGTGGCTAGCAACCGGGTGTTTGAAGCTGATAGAAAAAAACAAAACGAAAATACGTATGAAAACATCGCAAATCACCTCATTTGCCAGCTTCACTATCTCTCACTGATAAACATGTGTCACGGAGTACGGGCATTCACCAACAACGCAAGATGTTTGTATACTTTGGCCTGTTTTGAATATAGGGCAGGAACCCCTTCGCACACTAGATAGCGCAGCGCTGGCAGGCCCAGCTTCTTTCTTTCCTTCTCCATGTTAGTATTTCGACAGTGAGTCTACCAATGAATTTATATTGCTCGAGACTGTCACACATGAATTGTCTGGGCTGCGCAGTAGGCGAATAGTCCCTGCTTTCCCCATTCTCCTCCGACACCACTCTGCTTGTGACCAGAGAAATACCCAGCTGGATGAGGCATGCTGAAACTATTGAGCCACACACTCCCGACCTCAAGTTGCCGGCCAATTCCATCCGCACGAGATAAATAACTGGAAAAAACGCTAGCTCCAAGCCCAGAGTCGATACTATTTACTCGGCGAATCACTTCGTCCTCGCTTTCCCACAATAGAAGCGGTATGATGGGGCCTGTTGAACGTCATGTTTCAACTGAGGTCCTTGGGTGGAGTAATCATGATGGAAGTTGGCTGAATGGAGTTCAACGGATAAAGTATAAAGTGGGTAGAACCATGGACACAAATCTATACTGACCAAACTGCTCCTCCTGTACAATTCGAGAATCATCTGACGGATTTTCTATAATGGCGGGTGGGATGAACAAGCTATCTTGGCGGGCGAGAGGCTTTCCACCTAGGGAGAAGTTGAAGCCGCGGATCCTACAATATTCGATTATATCCTGTACGATAGAATATTGCATGTTGTTTTGCATCGGTCCGTATACACTCGGCATCTCTCGATCAGTACTACCCGCCAGAAGGTTGACTTCCTCTATCAAACGGTCATGGAACTACTTATAAATGTCCCGGTGGACATACACTCGTTTGGTCGCGACGCACATTTGGCCCGTATTAGACAAGCAGCCCGCAGCTACCTGTGGAGCAACGGCATCAATATTGGCATCGGAGCACACAATCGCGGCATCGTTGCCTCCAAGCTCTAGAGTGATTTGCTTCAGAGTCTGACTTCCCGCTGCCATGACCTTCTTACCCGCCGCGGTCGATCCTGTGAAGCTAAGTTTCTGGATTTCTGGATGCGTGGTCATGAGCGGCCACAGGTCAGCACCACCGTGTAATGCCTGCAGGACACCCTTGGGCACAATAGAGATTGCAAGTTCGGCGAATTTCAGGATACTGTATGGGGTAAATGGAGATGGCTTCACAATGATGCAGTTTCGGGTCACTAGCGACGCGGCGATCTTTGCCACTGCAAGAATAAGTGGGAGGTTCCAGGGATATATCGCACCGACAATTCCTAACGGCTTGTATGTGGCGATGATCTTTATTCCCTGTTCCTCGTGGACCACACTGTCCGGAATTGTCTGAGAGGCTTTCATCGGACACGCTGTCAGTTAAATTGCGACTCTTATACGTAGGGTCCCTACTAGCCCTTGAATTTTAGGAAACCGATACTCTGGTCCACGTCCAAATCGCCCATTAGTGTCTGACATGGACCTTGGTTAGCTGCTGAACACAAAATGCTCGAGACTCAGGCACCCAATACCGTTTTCCCCGTCTCTTTCGAGACCACCACTGAAAAATAGTGCTTGTCTTCTCGCAATGCCGCGGCCAATGCACGCAGGACATCCTGTCGACACTCCCACGGTGTCGCTGACCAACTCAGGAATGCTGCCTGGGCGGTCTCGACCGCCTTATCCAGATCCTGGGTGGTTGCAGAGCAAACTGGCCAAAGTAGGGTTTTGGATCTTGGGTCCTGGCTCTGATGGATGACACCATTGTCACATTTTTGGCCATCTATAATATTCGAAAAGGACGCAGTTGTCAGGGCCATGGGATTTGGAAGAGTAAGAATTGGATCCATGATAGTCATGAAGTGTTTGGTGGGTTTTGGTTAACACGTCTTCGTCCAGTCTTTCAGCACACACAAATTATGTGCCTACGAATATATAGACATGAGATATGCCGGTACAATCATACGAGGGACACCCCTCCCACCACAATCTAGACGAAACGTAACTTCCACAACATCCTGGACCTGATTTTCTCGCTCGAATCATACCATGTATTATTCATGTTCAATTTGAGGCTCAATCCGACATTGCACTTGTCACTGCTGTGTGGGTGGGGGTAGGGCCGCCTCCGATATCACTAGAGATATACGCATATCTTATAAATTATAGTTATTCTGCTTATCAGTCTTCTTTGAGTCTCGGAATGATTCCTTACTCATCCCATAGCCTTGGTTTGATATAGCCAAACCTACTATAAATAAATCCAATGCTATTGGGCATTCAATTAGCATTCGAACGATCATTATTCCTTTGTTTCTTGATCCATATCAGTACTACAGAATATCTTTCGTGGGATCATGTCTATTCCGAAAATTGCCATTGCTGGAGTGAGTTAATCCCGGGAGTCGGGACCATGGTGGCGGGCTGTGTGTAAACAGATAACATCTAATCTAATATCTTCACCTTGGGACCCTCCGGTGTCGAATCAGAGATCATGTCCATCCAGAAGCAAGTGAAGATCCTGAAAACGCAGATGCGGGGGAGATCATTGGCTTCAACATCGGCGAAGCAGGGCCAGTCAACATTTGCGACGTCGCCAGTGACCCGGACACCGACCCTGCAATCAACTGCGATTTATTCACGGCGCGCACCTTTATGATAGCGGCTATGCAATCGACAATGACTTTGAATATACTGTGGACTGACACACGGCCCATGTTGACTGCGAATTCCAGCTTCTGGAGAAGCTAGATCGTCGTACAGGTAAGTTGTTTGAGGATAGCCCTAACTCCATCAGGTTGGGTGATCTTACCTTGGTCAAAATGTTTCCCTCCGAGCCATTAGTAGCAGAAAAGTTTTTCTGACTATGCACCTCTTAGTCGTGTAATCGTGCGTGACCAGAGTCGTCTGACCATTAGGTTGGGAATAGTGACCTCAGTCGAGGAGAAAATTTAAGAAACCCGGGAGGAGCCCACATGTTGTTATTTTTCAGTCTGAATTAGCATCTCATATGTACTTGACTTTGTATAATTGGGCTTTTTAAAAGCCACAAGGAATGAACCATTGGGATATATTAAAACACAGCATCATCCCTCCCAGCCCTGTCCTGGATCCAAAATACCGAAATTATCATCAATACCATCCACAATCGAAAGAAACTCATAAGACGATATCCCAATATTCTCGAGAAATTCAAGATCGCTTGTATCCTGGGGAAGCAGGCCTGACGGTGATTGAGAATCCCCGGGCATGCAGTGTACGACTGTCTGAGGATCAATTGCGGTTGCAGTTGCGAGATCTTCTTGTCCTTGATCATCATTATCATTGATGTTGTTATAGACAGTGCTGGCACTGACGATACTCTGCTCAGGACTTGACAATGTCAGGGTTTGAAGACCTTGCTGTTCGATTCGCGCCGCCAATTGCTGGAAAAGAGACTCGATCTGTGTCAACTCAATCTTCCGGACTTCAGCCAGCTTGTTTCCCTTGCTGATCATCTCATCTAGGATTGAGTGTGCATTATGACTACCCGCCTCGCCATCGGCGACCCGTGGGAAGAGCGTTCTTGTCATTGTCAGGTATATAGCGGCGCCGTATGTGAACTCTAGCTCAAATGGCAGGAATACCTCTGGACGGATTAGGTTTCTCACTTGACCAGCATGACAAAGAGATAAAGAGAAATAATTGACGCACCGAGAAGACTATCCTCATCCGAAAGTATCTGAAGCGTTTTGACTGCTGATTTTATCCCGGTGTTAATCAACGCCTTGGTCGGGGCCAGGAAGCTCTGCCAGTCTTCTTCTCCATGATCTAGTTTCTCGAGTCGTTCCTTTAGAATTGATAGGAGAAGGGGGCGCGTAGCGACAATGACACACTGAGCCGATTATAGCGTTAGCATAATGGAAAATGATATTGCTACAAGAATTATTTACAAACCTGGTGATATGACAAAGTTATATGGCGCGTACCTCTAGGCATGGTATCTAATGAGTTCTGGAACTTGAGATGAATGATCTTTTCAATTTCTTGGGCATGGCCTGCCATTGTATGCAGGATTGATCGTGTCTGTTCCAGGAAAATTCCCAGCTGCATCCTTTCAGTTTTGTAGATTGCTGAATAGTAAAAAAGTTAAATATGTCATAATAAAAAAGAAAAATGACCCACTTACTCGCCAGAATCGTCGAGAGCATTCGTGACAGCTTGACTTGAAGACTGAGTGTGGTGTCTTGCTGCGACGGGTCGACTAGAGTACTTATATCACAATCGTGCGTTGTCATTGGAATCCCAACAGATGATGAAAAATGCCGATCCATAATGTATAAAGTCCACCATAGATTTCGGCATCTTGTCAATGTTCTTGAACCAAGTTCTTCTTCAGGTAGTTGAGTGTGCAATCCTCCCAATTGCGCTATGCGTATTGCTTGACCAACCTGGACAGAATCATTAGCCAAAGAGCTATGCAAGAGTGTATTGCTTACATAGACATGTGCCGACTCCCTATAATCGATCGAATACCGATATAACCCCATCATAGCCAAAACTTCAATGGCTAGCAAGCTATCCTCCCACAAGGATGCAAGGTCCGGCATCAGGGATGTCGCACGCACGAAGAACTTTGAGCCAGGAGGATCATTGGTGCCTCTTGATCGTGACAAAAACGCGTTTCCAAAAGCCAAAACAAGTAGAAATTGCACAAACCATAAACGACATTCACTTGCTTTCACCACTGCATCACCCTGGTAAAATTCCCGTACATGACGCACAAATGTCTCTTCATCATCGAAGAATCTGTAGATTTGCCCGAGGTGGAACTTGACTGTGTTGAAAAGATAGAGAGCCTGGTCGATTGATGGTAGACCACTAATATCCGGAGGGTCATTCGGAGCAGCATCTCGCCATTGCAAAGCGTATACGTCGCCTTCCAGAAGGCCGGGACTATTGTTTAGAGATTCGAGACTAAGCTTTTCTGTTATCATGACCTTCAGTCGTGCAGTGAGTGACCATAGAGAAGAGGGAGCAAGCCAAACTGTATCACATTGTTAGCTGTAAAATCCAAACTAGAAAACCGTCACTATAGACTCACTCCAATTGCGCTTGCTGTCACGGGCATCTTTAAGGATTCTCGAAGGAAGGCTAAATGGACTTGTCCAAATACTTCTCGTGTGATCGATCGGCTGAGCCTGTGGTAAGTCCGCCGGAGGACATCTATCCTCCGGACAGGTACTCCCAGATGGGATCCTTACTGCAAATGTATGCTGCTGCTGCTGAAGTCTAGCCTGGTTCTGCAGTTCCTGGAAATATCTAGCTTCTTGTTAGCTCCGTATCATTGGTTGACAGCACTCGCGTCTGGCAAACCTCTCTGCTACCATGACCTTGCTCCCTGTTTCCACGAACCGGCACCTCATGACTCGTCGTCGACAGTTGGTGCATGGCTCTTCACCAGAACACTTGATCTTACTCTGCCGGCAGGCGACGCATCTGTGATATGCTATCAGTTCCAGTCCGGTTCGTGAGGTTTGGAGTTATTTACGCATTTTGCGTCCTTCTTAGCTTGCGAGGATTTGCTTTGAAGCTTGTTGGCATATTTAATTGAATTGTCAATCATAACCCTGCATCTATGGATTGGTCTGTTGCGCCGATAGAGAATACTTGTCAAGAGTAAGAACATTGCCATCCCGGAGCGTCATGTGCGTACCCCGCACATAGCACTAGTATCAGGGCCTTGTGGAGACTCGCATCTGATAAACAAAAGGGGTTAAACGGCGCATTGTTTATCGGGGCGATAAACACAAGTACGAAGAGTTAGTACAGATTGAAAGCAACAGATAAGCTGAATCGATCACCTTCAGCGGAGCAAATGAAGGTCTTGTCAAGGTTGCCGAAGACATCTGTGCGAGATGTACAGACTTGGACTGGGTAGATATAATGCTTAGTCCTCATTTTGGAAGCTCAATGGCGATGCTGTTTACATCCTTGATTTCCTGGGACTTGGGGTCCTTAATCAAGCTCGGCTGAGCATGCTCCATCGGATTTAACCCACGCCCTCGAGAGCCATGATCAGAGCCAATGAAAGGACCTTCGGATGATTCGATCCATGTCATTCATCGGTCGGCTGAAGGACATGGGGATTCCAGTCTTTACTGTAGAGGCTACTCGGTGTCGGAGCGCGTATATCTTGGTCACATACATTCCTGAGACTTTCGGGATCTATTTCGGGTCAGGATGCACTGCCTTATCATCGGCATCGCTAGGGCTGAGCCGGATTCGAACTTGTATGGTGGAGACTGTATCCTGTCTACTCTTCTCCTGCTTGCTGGTATCTATATTCATTCATCGGCTTCATTGGTGTCAGCAATTCAATTGTAGTACCGATTGGCATGTACATAGCACCTAGCGATTTCAGCTTACCCCGCATTACTCTGGATGCAGATAACCCCGCGCAATCTGATATCCCACCGGCCGGCAATAAGCATAGTGTTTTTCAATTGGAGAGAAGGTCGGATGCCATCCCAGTCCTTTATTTTGCGGAGAAGCTTATTTGGGAGCTGTGATTGGTGATCAATGCCCGACCTTGGTTCTCGAGAATCCGGAGTAGGTATCATGGAATCGGGAAAGTCACGGAGTGACTTTCTTCTTTCTTCGGGGCCCCGAGAATGTAGGGACATCTGGAATTTGTCAATGTATTGATATAAAGCCTTTTCCCAACCACAAGGCTTCTCTGTAAATAATCACTTCACTTGTTGGAGTTCAAACATGGCGCCATCCTTTGCATCCACCTTAGGAGACCCAAGTCTCCTCGTCGAGAAATCCTACATCGACGGTCAATGGGCATCATCAAACTCAACCTTCGACGTCACGAACCCGGCCACAGAGACTCTCATTGGAAAATGCCCCGAATCGTCCATCGACGATCTAAACCACGCAATCCGCGCCGCATCTAACGCATTCCCAGCCTGGAGATCCCTCTCAGGCCGCCAACGCGGGCGAATCCTCCGCAAAATCTTCGACCTCCTAGTCGAAAACAAAGCCGATCTGGGCCGTATTATAACAGCCGAGAACGGAAAAGCAAAAGCAGATGCAGAAGGCGAAGTGCTTTTCTCAGCGAGCTTCTTCGAGTGGTTTGCAGAAGAGTCTCCCCGGGTCTATGGAGATGTTATCCCGCATAGCAATTCGACTAGCCGGACGCATGTTATCAAGGAGCCTATTGGTGTGTGCGGACTGATCACGCCGTGGAATTTTCCCATGGCGATGGGTGCAAGGAAAGTGGCGGCTGCGTTGGCAGCGGGTTGTACAGTGGTTCTCAAATCGGATGGACTTACACCGTTTTCTTTGAATGCCATGGCCGTGCTTGGGCAGCGTGCAGGTATACCAAAGGGTGTGCTCAATGTTGTGACAGCACTGAATAACACGCCGCAGCTTGGTTTGGCTCTCTGCCAGTCAGACACCGTCAAGAAAATATCCTTCACTGGGTCCACAAGAATCGGCAAACTCCTAATGGAGCAGTCCAGCAGCACATTGAAGAAACTGAGTCTTGAGCTGGGAGGTAATGCTCCGTTTATTGTGTTCAATGATGCGGATCTGGAGATCGCGGTTTCCAGTGCCCTTGCCAGCAAGTTCAAGGTGACTGGTCAGACGTGCGTGTGCGCAAACCGGATTTATGTACAAGAAGGCATCTATGATCGTTTCTACCAGAGGCTAGTCGAGGAGGTCAAGAAGTTTCATGTCGGCGATGGCGCCGAGGAAGCCGTGACGCATGGACCCATGACGAATGGGGTCAGCAAAGTTAAGGAGCACATTCGAGATGCTATCAGCAAGAATGCGAAAGTCCTTCTTGGAGGAAGCCAGCTACCTTCACTTGGGAAGAACTTTCACGAACTTACCATCTTGGGCGATGTCGATGACTCCATGAAGATAAGCACCGAGGAGACTTTTGGCCCGATTGCAGCATTGTATAAATTCTCAACCGAAGATGAAGTCATCACCAAGGCCAACAACTGCGATGTCGGCCTCGCATCCTATGTTATGACGACTGATTTGGCACGATCGCATCGAGTCACTGAGAGGCTGCAATTTGGTATGGTTGCACTCAACACCGGCGTGATTTCAGATGCTGCAGCTCCGTAAGTTTTATATTACCCAAGCCCTCGAGTTGAGTAGACTGACACGCTCTGTAGATTCGGAGGAGTCAAGCATTCTGGCATGGGCCGAGAGGGTAGCAAGTATGGTCTGGATGAATATGTCAATATCAAAATGGTTGTCACAGGCGGCATCAACACCGTGTACACGCGGCTGTAAATAGATAGATACAGTACTTGCCTTCTGGCCTGAGGCAGTTATAGTGACATTGATGCGAAACTCACGGCAGATCTATGACGGCTGTGAGGTTCCTGATAGGTCGGACAAAGGTAGAAAAGAAAATGTTCAAAACTCTCCAAACCTCTTCCTTTCTACGGCACTCATACACTCTCCAGTCTGAGCTAGCCAACAGTATGAACGTCCTTACAACCCTCGTCGGCACACTTTGTGCCGTGGTCTTAGGGGGTGACCTTTACCATTTTCCAAAAGCAAACACAGCAGATGATTCTTGTTCCAATGGAGCTTTATCTATACCGACAACTCCACTTACCGATTGTCGGTGGTATGAACTCTCCAGAGATACCTAATCCCCCCCGGCAGAAAAGAAACGACAACTGGATCTCATCAAGTCTCGAAATGCGAACGTCCATAGATTCAAAGTTACGGCGCAGAGGGAACTTTGGCTCTTGGAAAACAAGTCGATAAAGGGGATAAGAAAAGCGCAGGCCAGCGGTACCTTGAATAAAAACGATGAGGCCTTGGTGAAAAAAGGTAACCAAAGGCTTCAAGAGGTCAGTGTAGCTTTTGATGAAATCGCAAAGAAAAACCTTGAAATAGACGCACAATAGGTTGCGGGTTCCTGGACCCTCGAGGTCTCCGAGGAATCGTCCTCGGCAGAATGGAAACAGGGTCAGACGTCCTGTAAGAACGGGTTTGGCTGCTGCGCGCGCAATTGTGGATGCTGTACAGGGCCCCGGAAAAGCTTTGATGGTCAGGTCCAGGAGTCGTTCCCTGATATGAAGACACACTGTACGGATAATTGCGGCTGTTGTATGCGGTGGAGAAGCGCCTATCAGTCTGAGAAAGAGGATTAAAACCACCGTAACTAAGTCTTATGTTTTGCTTAATGTTCTTTTTATTCGGTATGGATGAAACAGGATGCTTATCTTTGCCATGTTGCAATTATATACGCTTAATGCTTGGGGTAGTGCATAGCTACCCATCTCTCCATGATCATGCACCTTTTCACTGGATATAATATTCTTATTAAATAACTACAAACTAACTGATCAGATTCCTTGTTCGGAAGGTGAAGGGGGCTGTAGAGTGAATTGACAGGGCCATCGGCCATATTGGTGAATGCGACCTTGTCCTCCAACAGCCCTATTCTCTTTACTACACGTTATTCTATTCCAACCCCCATCAGACACCCTGCAATTTCGATTCTTGTTTTCGGTAGTTCCCCTCGAGGTGAGGAACTCGACCTATTCAAAGGTGTTTCTGACATCGAGCTATTCTAAATGGTTCAAAATTGACAGACGTCTTTAACAGCCGGCTTTTGACAAAACTGATTTGCTTTTGGCATTGTGAATCGCGAAACTATCTATAAAGTGCACCATATCATGAGGCTACATCTGAGCCTATCTAACAACGCTGGGCTTATATTAGCAACTTACCCCAGAATTGGCATGCTTCCTCTCATACAATACAACCGGGTCCTCTGGAGTGATCACTTTCTGATTGAATCAACAGAGCCGAGATGCCTGCCCGTTTCCCACCCAGCGCATGTCTGAAATCCCACCTTCTTGAAAGGAAGGTTTGGATGGCAAAGTTTAAATGCGTGGTCAGTTACGTCTCTTAATAAAGACTAGATGTAGGCCAGCACTGTGATAACTAGATTGGTGTGGCTAAAATCACATACGACAACGCGAGGGAAGATGCACAATATCCAACCGGGTATTCTCATGACTTGTCTGGTTTATGGCAATGGAAGTATGAATTGCACGACAACCCAAAAATCTAATCGGTAACCACATGTCTTTAAAGATAAACCGGAAGCAGGAAGCGTTCTTGTATCGCGGTGCAAACATGAGCCACAGGAGACCCAGAACTAAGCACTAATTGAACTTAGCCTGAAGTGGTCAGATCTCATCAAAAAGACAAGAAATTCAGAAGGAGAGGCTTCGACGAACCCGTTTCCTCTCGACGAATTCAATCCAGAAACCCCATCACAAGAAAAACGTCTGGTAAAAACACGGACAAAATGACGACGTCCTCGCTAGGCGTCCCCGAGTGCTGAGCACTTTTCTTAAAACTCTGACGAATGCTCTAAAAAGCTTCCTGATCAATACGCGCAGATTTCATACAGCGGTCAATAACACCAGAAGAGCCAGACGCTCTCCTAATCTCATCCTCTCAAGGCATTAAGAGCCATTTCAACAGTACGCTGTGCATAACCCGTTGCTCTACCGTCCACTCTACAATCCACTCTTCGCCGTAGATCTCGCGCTCGAAAGTCTCCCCAGTGACATCGAAAAAAAAACTCAAAATACCATCTGTTGCTCTCAAAGCTACAAAAAAAGCGATGGAGACGAAAGCCTTCGCGTCATAAGTAAGAATTATTACTCCCCTGCCGATGTATCCTACTGCACCGCCAAACATTTGAAAGCTAGTGAGATCAGCTCCCAGACACGCACTGGAGCAGTGTTGAGATCGTCTCCTCTGTGGTACCTGGTACAACTACTGACACCTCCTCATCCACTGTTTCGGTTCAGGTACTATGACTAGCTTGAGCGATGTCGGAACCTCTTCTGGGCCTGGAATGATGATCGTTTTGAGAAAAAAAAGAGAATGTCAAACCAACGCACTTCTATGAATGATTGCTCAGTGTTTGTGCAGTTTGGGCATTATATGTGGATTGAGGCGAAGGGGCCACATGCCCTAAAACAAAGACATGTCGTTCATACAGCGAAGTCTATCGGGGCCAAGAGTCGAATAAGCGTGCTCGCGTGTTTATCGCCAACTTAGATTGAATTCTAAACATAGATAATACTATACCTTTCCAAACAGGAGGCTGTCGAAATAAGTTCCGGAAGAGAAGCGAAGAAGCGAACGAAGATGAAAAGAAATAAAGATAAGATGGTTACTGATTGTCGTACAGGCCGATTTGGAGGTTTATAGCAAACGTTACGGAGATTTATCGAAGAGTCATTATTATTGCATTGGACTAGTAATCACGAAATGGAAAGACATTGGATACATCTACCCGAACAATCATCTGCAGGAATGAAGGCATTCTGCAAAGACCCGGGAAATCCATGAGGCAATTAAGAGTACAGGTTGGTAAATGGAGACACAGACAAAACAAGAAATCAAATGAAATGCAAATCTGCCCCATACATAGGAAAAGAGAAGATAAAGACGAAAGATAAATATGCAAAAAATAAATGCTGTATGTCATCTCGACCATTGTCACAAGCACATCAGGGGAAAGCGACCAACAGCCGTTTCTTTTTTGTCGTATATCCTTGCAGCAGCAGTTGGTTCCCCACGTAATCGACAGTAAATGGGACGTTACAGCATGCAAAGGCGCCTGCGTCTCAGAAGAAAAAACATAGTGCAAGAAGAGCGTTTCTGCGATTGTTGAATTAGAAATTTTTTGGTTGTTTTCTGGGATGTTTTGGTTTCGCAATGAATAAAGAGAAAGAAAAAGAGAAAAAAAAAAACACGAGTCAATCCAAACAGCGTGTCTGCTGGGCTGCCCCAGGGATATGAAAAGAAATGAAGAAAAGATTCACGTCTAAAACTTGGCTAGATCAGAGGACAAATAAATAGTAATAAGGTCTTTCTTTTTGGTCGGCTCTCTTGATTGTCATCTCGTCATCCCTTCATCGAATCGTAAGCCAGTAATCGCAAAACAGGATCAGGCCTCATGATATAAAGCGTCAAATGGGTCGTTTTGCGGCGGAAAGAAAAAAAGAAGCAATTCTGACAAGTCCCGTTAATCGGTTCGAACGTCGAAAACAATCGATTAAAAACAGAGAAAACAAAAAACGTATAGGGCGTGCATGCGTGCGTTGCTTTTTTTTCTTTCGGTTTATTCGACAATGATTTCCACTCCGGAGTTGGTCCGCAACTCGTCGCTGGCCCGGGACTGATGACCGTTCTGACGTCCAAAACCGGGACCCTTTTCAGGGGTGGGGCCTCTAGGCTGCCGGATGGGCATGCGCTCCTGCGACTGACTGTCAAATCCAAGTCCGACCGACCGATTGCTACCAATGGCGCCAGCACTGGAAGGCTGGGACTCTGGCTGCTCCCAAGAGAACATACCCCTCAAACGTCTGGGGCTGGAATTGGTCGCACCAATTCCAGTACCCAGGGACAAGCTGCTCAAGCTGTTGACCAACAGGCTGTCGTCCCGCTGCATACCCAGAGACGAACCGGAGGGTGCAGGGGTAAGGGTCGGGGTGTTGGAGGCACCGCTAGTGGTGGCACCGTCGTACTGCGGAAGGCGCGCGCCGTTGGTTTGCAAGGCAGCGGGGAAGCTGGCCGACGAAGGCACGGGCGACGGGGTGTAGGAGCGCAGGTCTGCAAAGGACTTGGCGGCGCGCAGATTCTGTGCGTTTCCATAGTTCCCTGGCGAGTCCAACACACCCAGGAATCCCGACGCCTGGTTTCGAAGGCTACCGTAGGGGGGCGGTCCGTCGTTACGAGATTCGCTGAAGTCGATCGTTGCCGCGCGGTTCAATCCCCGACGGGCGGTTTCGGAGG
Source organism: Aspergillus ruber CBS 135680 (assembly GCF_000600275.1). Classification (NCBI taxonomy): domain Eukaryota; kingdom Fungi; phylum Ascomycota; class Eurotiomycetes; order Eurotiales; family Aspergillaceae; genus Aspergillus; species Aspergillus ruber. The sequence continues at coordinate 32,521 of NW_024467340.1, read as the reverse complement.
GCTGGACGGCAGTGGGGATAGAGGACAAGGGTGGGCTCACATTCGATCCTGGCATGACCTTGAAAACCTGGACCTGGCGTTGCTCCCCAGAGCCACGCGAAGCATGGCCTAGGCCCATGTTATGAGCAAGTGTGTGCACTGTGCGACGAAGAACCGGGGTCAAGTTGACGGGGAAGAGCACGCTGTCACGACTGGTATCTTCCTTGAAGAGCAGGAGTTGGGAGTAGTACGAAAGCGTCATGCTATCATTGAGATCGACCTCTAAAAAGGACAGATGGTTAGTTGCAATCTTTGGCATGGACGGGGGTGAAGGTACCAAGCTTCTGACCACGCTGCGAAACTGGCGACGGGGAGGTCGCTGGAATATGAGATGTGAGGGAAGACATGGAGCTCTGAGTATGCAGCTGGGTGTTGGGCAGAGGGCGGTGCTGCTCTTCGAGTTGGCCGCGACGCTCCCGCTTCTCCCGCTCGATCCGTTCACGCTCCTGGAGCGGCAGCATCTTCTTGTACTCGACCCGCAATTTCCGACCTTGGAGTTCGAAGTGGTTGAGAACTTCGATGACAGTGGCCGTTTCTTCGGCAGAAGTAAAGTTGGCAAAGGCCAGACCACGGAACACACCATTGTCAAAGTGGTAGTTGAAGGCGTAGGGCAAGGGGAGGTTCAACTCAGTCATCAATTGCACCAGCTGTTCTTTCTTGACGGCAAACGGGATGTTCTTGATGACGATAGCGGTGGGAATCAATTCGTCATCTACTTCCGAAGCCGTGGTTTCTGGGCGCATTGCACTGCTCTGGAGCGGACTGGGACCGAGACTAGAGGAAAAGGGGCTCGCGATGCCGGGTTGCTGATCCAACCAGGTCTGAGTTGCCAAGTTAGTTCTGCCGTGATCAGAGTTTGGAGAAAAAACCAATAAAGACGTACCGTAGGAAGACCTGCTCTACCACCGCGAGTGTTAGACTTCAAACTGCTCGAGGCAGAGCGGATGCCTCCCAGAGCCTGGGGGTTAGCAAACCCGTTGGGGTTCCAAGTCTGCGAACCACCCAGATCGTAGGCGTAGGAGTTATTCAGCGACGGGTTCAGACGCTCAAGGCGAGCGGTGTCGTAACGAGCCATAGGGTCTTCGTAGAGGTTAACAGGCATGGGGCCGTAGGCATCGAACTGACGCGAGGGTTGACGGTGCAAGGTCTGTGGGTGACGCTGGGAGCCGGGGGAACGAGCAGAAGGGTTGTCGTGATACATATCCTGCGATTGTTGATAACTCATGACGGGCTGAGATATAGCGAATCTTCAAACACAATGCACGTAACAAGAGGGATTATATCGATATCCCGGGAGGTAGGTAGGTTGAGTAGAAGGGAGAAATGGGGGGTCAAAATCAGATCCCAATAGCGAATTCGAAGCGGAGGCTACCTAAACATAGGAGCGACCGTGATCGGAGAAAGGTCGAAGATCAATTCCCACTCCAGCGAGGGAGATTGTATGGGAGGGAATAATGGGGGAGAGTCGGAGGGAAAGAAGGGTAGACGGTCAAGAGGACAACGCGCGCTGTTCACGGGGTGACGAATTGTGCGGGAATTCGACACCGGAAAAAACGGGCTCCCGACGAAGAGAGAAAGTGTCCAAATATCAAATATGCCAGCACAATGCAACGGATTCGGTCATCAATAGCAATATATCTCGGGTCGTGATCCTCTGCGTTATTCGTCTGGGTTTCCTTTTCTTTTTCTTTTCGTTCCTTTCCTGGAAGTGAAGAAAGGATTATAGGGGAGGGAGAGACCAGAAGGGAACAACCACCGTCAATCAACTCGAGACTAGGGCGATTGTCTCGAAGAACAATGAGTAAAAAGACAGAAAAGAAATTAAAAAGAAGAACAAAGGGGGAGGGAAGAAGAAAGAGAAAAAGTGAGGACAAACAGAGACAGAGAGAGAGAGAGAGAGGAAGAGAGGAAAGGGAATCCGATGCGGAAAAATGCACGCGGCAGCAGAAAACCCGGCCGACCGCTTTCTTTCCGCCTTGACAGATATATAGTGTCAAGAGGATGAGAGAGAAAAGAGAGTAATAAAAAAAGCAAGATCGGACGCAAGATTAGGCTTATTACAGGAGGGTGGGAGTGATGCCGCAGATGTATTATGGCAGATCCTCCGATTCGGACATCCACAGGGATATCAAGAAAGAAGAATGGAATGACGGGAAATAGATGAGCACAGAGAACAAATAGTGATCAGGTATGTAGGAGTGAGTCTCCGGGAGATGTACAGAATGAAGAAACAAGATAACAACCAAGAGAGCGCAGAAAGACAAACAGAAGACCACACTTCAACGGCTCCAGCTCTTCTTAAAGTGTCGATGATGGTCGCTCCTGAGCAGACAGCTTGAGCGTTGCTATTAATTGCACGATCCTCGTCTCCATTGCCCCTGGACCCTCTTCGACCTGCTATCAGGGTGATTATTTCTCTGCCTTCTATCTGTCCTCTTTGAGTACGGAAGAGCTATAGTACCTTCCGTTGCTATTCTCATGATTATTGCTTTATTATTATTAGGATCGGGAACAATTCCATAGTGCATTCTATTGTCCATGTCCATGCTGGTGACACTGCGATTATGCAGCGGAGGATCTAGATAGATGGATCTCTTCTAGAATGTCATTACTACGGGGTACTATTTGATTACCGGATCCCCTTTTATTCTGTCAGACAAAAGTTCCGCGTACACTCTACGGATACAGAACACTCTATGGATCTCCATCAAGCACACGTCAACGTACGGGCTCCCATCTGCTCCGTACATACGGAGTACATAGTAGCAGGGGAACACTCCTCACCTTCATGTCCCCGTGGATACAGCACTTGCACAAAAGTACGTCAAAAAGAACACCGTACCTCCTCCGACCAAATCCTCCCTCTCCGTACATACTCCGTGATCAACGTTGCGGAATCCGGATCGCACCTCTCCCTCGACGCTATTCAATCCCGGTTCCTGAATGACGGTTCCCATCCCGTCCTCTCGAAAACTTCCATCGCATCGTTAGTGTCTCCAGCGATGTCGTTACCTCCGATAGGACAGGATAGGGGGGTCCCCCGCTGCACGGTGGATAATCTCAATCCGCATCAATATCGATGATTGGAACATAGGAAGCTGGGCCTTTGCCCTTAGTGTTCTAGTGTCCCCGCGGAAGGACGGAGCGCAGACATAGTTTCATTTTTTGTCTTTTCCCAATTCCAGCAGGACCCGGCAAAAAGGCGCAGCAAGTACTCCCGTACAGTACCGTGCAGTAAACTACGGAAACAGTCACGAGCGGCTTGTTTATTTTCTGTTCGGGGGTATGTGCCTCTTCTCCAAGACGATCCGGTGGCCCTGGTCTCGGCTGGTCTGGTCTGGTCGGTCCTGGTCGGAGGAGAGTCGGGATTTTATTGATTTGAGATTATTATTGAATGACTGACTGTTTCATCGTCCGGGTATGCAACGAGTGCAGGGGACGGAGGCAACGATCCAGTAGATATGTCTGGCTGCGTGTATGTTGTCTCTGCATATTCGGTCTCAGCCCGGGATATTAATAGCTGGATATAAGCTGCACTCGGGCAACAAATGTGATGCCATATATTTGACACGCCATATGACAGGCAACCTCCGAGCCCAGTTTACGGAGTATTGGTTGTATCCGCGGATACTACTCAGATGCCCCTATTCCCAGGGGATGTCGATAATAATATTTCAAGATCCATCAAAGCCAAAAAGGAATATAATACGACATTACCGCCGCCGTAATTCCGGAAACGCACTAAGCCTGATTTATCTAGTGGCGCTTGATTGGTGGCAAGTTGCAATATCGTGCAGTGCAGTCGGTCTCATATTTCAGATGACGAAAATGAAAATAACGGTTATTTCTAATCCATACCGGCTCTACTCTTGATCATTGGCAAGTACCAGAAACCACAAACTAGAACATGTGGAGGCCGGCATGGGCGATCCGCGGCCATAGAACATTCTTAGTTCGTTCCCGCCAGGTACCGTCATTACCATACATTCCAGGGGTTCATTCCATCTAGTTTCTAGATAGCACTTGGCTTACTCTGCTCATATGTACTGGGATTGCGAAGTAGGTTACGAATATATGAACCGCTAATAAAACACTCTGTTGTATTTCGTACAACTGCTCAAATATCAGGCAAAATATATAACCCCCTGTACGGCACCCCGGCGACTCCGTAGCCTCTCGCCACTATGCAGGCAAACCCTGACTTGCATTTCAGCTGGCCTCGCATAACTCAAGAACAGGACCGATCATTCTCATCTGAATATGGCCGCATCGCCACATGCAAGGTTCCTTTGTTCATGTAGACTTTGGATTCACTGGTCTTCATTGGTTGTACGGTACAAGTCATTTGAACATGGCCTTGAAGCAATCGGCCAGAAGTACAAGGATTTGTATAGAGAGCGAATCAAAGCGAATCAGTGCCATTTGACTCCTCAAGCAGACGCCCAGCCAGCCAATCTCATGGTCTTGTAGTCGCAAGTCTCAACGCGTCGATTTCGAGCGTCACGTTCTGGTCGTGATTGGGTAGGTCTTGTATACCTCCTCCGAAGAGGCTGTGTAGGCACCTGGATCTTCTGATCAGATGCATTTGGGAGAAATGGGAAGATTCTCTAGTGTCAAGGTTAGCAAATCACGTCAGTTTTTATTATAACTAATCAAGCAGACAGCCTCTCTCTGAAGGGCGACTGACTATCGGCCCATCACTAATCCCCAGAACTTCTGCGTCTCCCCGCGCGGTCCCAGTAAATAAGTATTTCTCCCACTTGATAGGCATCACCTTCTACACGGTTCTCCGGTTCCCTTTAGCCAGAGCTCCGTGTTTGAGTATTCTCGCGAGGCTCGCTCCAACCGCTCTCGAATACAACTGTTGACTGGTAGAAAGCAGCCGGAGTAATTGTCATATCCGGTTCTCTTATTGATCTTGTATGAGGATCCGAACTTCTCATGTCCTCAAGAGCCATAGTCATATCCAAAGCCAACGGTGGGGAACCCACGCGACCAAATAATGCTTGCGGACACTTCCTTGATATCTACAATATGTTGTAACTGAAAGTTGAACCTTTCAGCACGCACTATCAACATATCGACCACTTTTTTCTGTCTAGGCTTGTGTTGATGACTGTATCGTTCACTTCGCTGTATTCACCTCCGGTGTAGCCCGTATGAAATCCAGTTGTTGGCAGTCCAATGCAGTTCGGATGCCCAGCGGGTGACTCTCAGAAGAGGTAGGTTGCACCGAAGTTTCTATGGGCTTATAGCACGTAAGTCAAGGGTGTCCTAGAAATATTCTTGCATTGACATGTCATTTCTACCCTCCCTATCACTGACAAATTTGATCGAAAGGCCAGTCCCGTGCTGTTGCGGAATTATTCTGCGTCGGCCACCAGCGGTCTTGACAAAGTATTTGGGACATGGACGCTAGATGGATTTTGATCTGTGAGGTCCACGTGCGCAGCAAGACCTTCTGACGCCATTAAAATGGTCTGGTGCTCATTTAAGACTAGCTAATCTTCATATAGCGGGTAAGTATACTTCGTTCTGTCTTGAACTAGCATATGCAACTGTGACTTCTTTCACTCGACGTCTCAACATAGCCCTGGGAAGCTGGTCAAAAACAATTTTAATTGTTCCGAAACGTTTTACCAATGCTTAGTCTTTCTGTTCGGCCTTCATTGCATAGTAATGGCCAAACCAGACACCGCATTTCCAAGGCTCAATTCCAAGTTGCTATATCGGGCTCAAGCGATATTATCGCATCTCAAGTTGTTTGAACTGGGAAGTCTCAGTCGATTGTTGAGATGTACTGCCCGGCTAGTTATACTGATTTCGCGATATGTTAATCCTTTGATGTAGTTTGATCGTCGGACAAGATAATGAATTGAATTTACGATATACTTGTGATCGGCAACAATAAAGGGTTTTCAGCGGGCTACTCATTATGATGTCCTATACGCAGCCAACAGTTTCGGGCAGACAGCTATCCATAGATTCCAAGGCCCCGACCATACATTTAACATATTCTTGTCGCATCTCATAACCACCGTTTATTCAATAGATACCTAAGAGAGCACAACTGCGTTAGATATATGCACATATATTTGAACCATCACCTGGGATGTATCGAGCAACCTGAGACATCTCAAACCAGCACGAAGTAGCAGGGACGCTTGCGCGGAACTCACAGACTTCCAAATTATTAGAATGGAGAGTAGTGTAGCAATAACAATATAGCTGTAACCAAGGCCCAGCTCTACAAATTCTAACTATTTATTTATAAAAAGAGTGACCCATTCAATACGATGTCCTAGAAGCCGTGAGAACCAAATAAAAGGTATAGCAACACTAGAATAATATGATTTGAACTAGGCCTCGCTTTTGCTTGCTCTGGATATTTTCTCTAGCTCCTAAGGTGGACAGCCGGCCACCGGTCCCAATGCTCAAAGATGCAACCCTTTCTTATGCCAGGATGCTAAATGTCGCGTGATGATCACAGGTCTTCTCCGCCCGAGTGCTTGGTAACGGTTCAAGATGAAGGGAATATATAGACTGGCGGGAGCAGAAGTAGGGATCGCCAGCCCGTCTTGGAAAACTGAACAATCTCGCCATAGCAAAATCATGTGCATCTTTCGTTGTATGGACAAAAGGCCAGGATTTTCAGGTCTAGCCAAGGAACTGCTGGGAAATCATGTGTTTCAGTGTTGTCACCGGCACTCCCTTGCTATTCATGTCCAAGCCTGTACACCACACCCCCGCGTAAGAGCCTCGGAGCCACAGATAAATCAATGACGGTGCAGTGCGTACTTCCACTCTGTAAACGCTGTGATTCGGGGACCGTCAGCAATATCACAAATGCAGTCATCAAGACATCGCATCGCACCCTGCTCTGTATCATGGATCTTATCAACTCTTTTTGATGGCTGCGAGGTGGTGCTTTTCTGGAATGTGATGCCTGAAAGATCTGAATAAACCATCAGTTTGATCAATATCAGTCTCCTTCAATAGAAACAATGCGCATTTACTTTCTATTTGAACGAATGGAGCAACAAGTGTGCCGGAAGCGACTGTGCGCAGCAAAAGAGACAAACATTTGTATCTAGTTTTCGAGTGGTGAGTATTGGAGCCAAATCTAAGTGTAAGCAGCAGGACAAGTATCTATTCTTGGGCAGGGAACTTAGGTACGGCCCCCCAGCTCTATGTGATGATCCGAAGAAACCGTCTGTTTCGTCGATGTTCCAGGACGGGTCGATGAGTAGGTGGCCTGTCTTGAACGAGGAACTGAGCGAATGGGACTAGGAGGCTGTGACTAAATAGCTTTGGGGGGAAGCATGGTTGCTATAGATTACCTGGTGCAGCGCTGGTTAGGTCTATCTCATGGCCAAAGGGCCCCAGAGAATAAGTATATATGTAATGATCGATGGAATGATAATGGTTTGATGATGGGTTGATGATACTATATATTACGATATCACGGACCCATGTGCTACCGCTCCGCCAATATTCATTATGATGCCTATGGCTAGGTTAAAGTGAGTTAGATATACTGATTCCGTTTTTGGAAACCCAATGTACGATTCGCTCGACCAATCATATACCGTAATCCCACTGTTGAATCTACGGAGTACAACTGTTATTGTTAGGTATTCCTGCGGGAATATAGGATACCGTATGAACATGCATGCGCAATGATATTATTACCAGTCTGATTTTTCCTTTATCAGATATAGTGAAAAGGGAAGAGCAAGTTTGATGGGTTTTGTAGCAGGCAGGATTCTTGCTATGTGTGGATATGGCGCTGTTCTGCTTGGGATAGGGTTATAAGAACTGGAATGCTGTACAATTTCACCTTGAGTAACATTGCTTGCCGCATACGCAACACTATCAGGTCAGATTTGAATAAAAGCATAAAGCATTGCCCATTATCAAGTTATCCCCTTTCCCATTTGAGCGCCTGTTTTGTTATTGCCTTAGAGATGAACAGTATGAATGGAGACAAAAGGCAAAAGTACAAATAACTAACGGGGAATAGTATAAAAAAAGAATCAAAACTGCAGCGCCATAAGTAGAGAAAGCAAGGATACGGGGATAATACCCGGGTTCTCCCGACCATGCCAAATCATGGTCCGATGGTTCTCCTGCCGTGTGGAAGAAGGAAAACCCAGCATTTTTGGGGCGGTTATGGATAACGCTGCTAGTTGTTGGCCCCCAAAACGCCTCCGAATTAAAACCTGGCTCAAAGCGTCGCACATAAACCATAGATATCCCAGAGTGCTTTTCCCTTCTTTTTTCCTCTTTTCATTCGTCGTTAAATATCAAACGCCGTATTCGTAGGGTATTCGCCGTATTTAAACATCCTTCTTGCCCTTCTTCTGCTCGACCTTCAGCAGCAGAGCACGGTTGATACGAGGCAGAACACCACCAAAGGCGATGGTGGCACGGATCAGGGTGTCCAATTCTTCGTCACCACGGATCGCAAGCTGCAGGTGACGAGGGGTGATACGCTTGACCTTGAGGTCCTTGGCGGCGTTACCCGCGAGTTCCAGGACTTCCGCGGTCAGGTATTCAAGAACAGCGGTGACATAGACGGCAGCTGAATTGCTTGTCAGAAATCGCGCATATACAGGACAGGTCTGAAGAGGGGACAGGCGCGCTGCAGAGGGGACGGGAGAAAAAGACTAACCCTTGGCACCAACGCGCATCTTGTTCTGGGTGTTGTTCTTCAAGAAACGCTTAACACGACCGCAAGGGAACTGTGGACCATAGCCGTTAGCTTACTTCTGCTCGAGGCACGAAAAGTAGACAAAGCAGTGATCGCTGAACGTTGTCGCCGGCAGCATCGGATGGATGGGTAGATCAGGCGCGCGACCGTGAAATAAGGCTGCGCTGTCAATAGCGATGAAAATTCACCAAGAATAGCGACTTGAAATTTTTCAACGCGTTTTTCCCTTTTTCAAGATCACGTCATACTTGTCGTACATCCATCGCACCGAATCGCCAGCGACACGAAAAATAAAAAGCAGCGATGTCGACCAAAGGCAGAGCACAAAAGCGAAGAAAAAATTGCACCGACCTGTAGGCCAGCCTTTGCGCTGTGGGACTTTTGAGTCTTCCCCGCAGACTCCTTGGAACCACCCTTTCCACCAATCGACTTTCCCTTTCCGCCGGGCATCTTGAAAATGAGTCGAGAATAAGAGTCGCAGCGATGTAGAGTCGCGTCGGATGAAGATTCGAGGCGATAGGACGCGGATGTGGAGGGTGAAGCGATCTAGAAAAGCGGGAGGGCACGCGCGTTGTTGATGGATGGAAGAAGTGAGAGAAATGTTAGACATCCCCGTCGCTAAAGACCGTCGAACGTGGAGCTGCGCTAGTCCCGATCGGGAAACCAGCTCACTCGGCCACAATCTTGAGCATATAAGATGATGACTGATGCCGAGTCACCACCAAGGGAGAGGTAGATGAGCGTCCTGTTTTCTGTTAGCCATGTGCTATAAGATAGATCAGTTCAAGTCTGGGAGTATATAATGGGTTAGTCAAGCCGGCAAGCCATGTTGACACTGCCTGCCTGGAGTCTGCCACTTGCGCTCTCGACCATATATGGCCTAAATAAGTCTGTAAAATCTGAAATACTGGCTTGCAGCAGTGACGATCATCACATCATTTGTTCATAATCTTTGGGAGTGGCTGCCAGCGTGCGTTCAGCCAAGATCAAGCGTCATTGTGTTGTTGTCGAGGAACACTGCGGTGCAGCAAACTGGCCGTCAAAGTCATGTGAATATTGACACCTGAGGCATATATTCCTAAAATACCACGTGACCGCGCACCTTTCAGGCCAGCTGTTCGACTTCCGGGGATTCCAGTTCCGCGGCCCTACAAATCTTGTCCCTGCGCGCGACTTCTTTGCACCAGTTTCCCAGGTCCGGTCTTTCACTGCGTTTCGGTTTTTGTCTTTCGTCCAAGGGTCTTTCGTCTTAATCGTCAAAATGGTGTCTCCTCAAGTGTAAGTCATTGTCTCGTCGGGCTTTTTTCGCGTCGCTGTGGTCACGATGGCAGTTACGCTTTGTGGTGACTTTTACTGACTGAATCTGGCGCGCGATGTAGAACCAACATGGCTGTCATCCTTGTGATGATGCAGCTGGCCAAGAAGATTCCGTTCGAGAACCCCGAGATTCTGATGCTCGTCCGGGGGTTGTACGTCTTGTCCAACTTGATCATCTTGAGCATTTACCTCTTTACGCAAAAGAAGATCAACACGAAGAAGGGTACGAGGCCGTCATCGCTTTCTTTCCGATTCCCACTACATCTGACCCTCCCGTCAACTGACTAACACCCACTGGTCCAGACATGACGACCCTCAAATACGTCGAACCCGCTCCTATGGGTAGCAGCGAGGAACCCCGTCCCGTGACGACGACCAACATGGACTACGATAAGACGCAGCTGCGCCAGCTGATCAAGAGCCAGTTGATGGGCGTTGGCATGATGGGCGTGATGCACCTGTACTTCAAGTACACCAACCCGCTCCTGATCCAGTCGATCATCCCGCTCAAGAGCGCGCTCGAGTCGAACCTGGTCAAGATTCATATCTTCGGCAAGCCGGCCACCGGTGATCTGCAGCGGCCATTCAAGGCTGGCAACAGCTTCATGAACCAGGGTCAGGTCAAGAGTGACAAGGCGTCTGTTGAGCAGGCGGAGAAGAACTATCGCGGTGGTGTTAAGGAGGAGTAAATGTGATGAACTGCTATGATTTTTACTATGTGGGGGATATTTTGCATTCTGAAATGGAAGGGTTGACCAAAAAGAGCATACTGTATACATAGATAATTGTGAGCCGTGGGGGGCTCTTGTTTGGGGTGATATTCTAATTTGATTCTTATCATGACTCAAGATTTACACCGACGTTGATCAGGTGATGCCAACGCGGGAGAACATTGTTGGCATGTAATGTGGGGAAGAACTTTCTCGTAAGTACCAGATGGTCAGGGCTAGATGGTTTGTTGTTCAGCATCCAGTATTCTGCACACGGCTATATATCCCGCTGAGTACATGACAGCTACCCATACTTCCGCACTCGATACCCGTACTCGTAGAGATATACACCACTGAACACATATATAGATATAGGTATAACTATATATATATGCTTATCTGAAGACGATTTCAATTCATTCCAAATTAAACAAACAACCCAAAACGACGACCAAAAAAAAAAACACCCCCGTCCACATGATCGCAACCGGTGAATCTTTCTGGAGAGCCAAGCTTTGCTACAACCCCAGCCTAGACCCCGGAACGGAAGAACTTGATGGATTAATATTCCGGCGATGCAGAGTAGTCGGGATCAACTTGTATCCGGTGCCGGGGCCGAAAGCGGCAGCCCCTCATTGTTCACCGGAATAGTGGGATGGAGGGGGATGTTACTGATCGATACCATTGCGTTACATCATCTCCTGTGTCTTTCTCCGTGAGAAGTTGCTTTGTGGTGTGCAGTATAGACTCCCCGGAATCAACAGGAACAACTCGGAACCCAATCCTTAAACACCCTATAGCCTAGGCAAACACGACAATCACGATATACCTCGTGCCGGACGAAAATCTGGCAAAACATTCATGAGTAAATCTGTAGACTATCATTGGCCGGTGCTCGGCTGCCAGGTCCCCCCAAATATCGTCGACTCCTGCTTTGCCCGGTGTCTGAAACCGGAAGGCTGCTGTGGTAGTGTTTGCCCCGTCTGTCCGCCCGGTGTAGCTCTTCTATGTAAGAATCGTTGCGTCAGTAACCGCCCCCTCTCCTCCGTTACTTTTCTACCTGCTTCTTCCTCTTCTCTTCTCTTCTTTCTTTCACAACTCATCTACACTTTTATCTATCTCTACCTATACAACTCGTGAGTTATCCTTCTTTCTTTAGTATACTTCTACATATATACTGTTCTTTACCTCGTGTACAATACTAACAGCTACCCCGCCATAGACACTATTCACAATGGCCCCCAAGGTATGCGAGAGCAGACCACTCGATTGATATCTTCCATCCCCATACTCATACTCCTGTCCAGGTTGGTATCAACGGCTTCGGTCGTATTGGACGTATTGTCTTCCGTAACGCCATCAACCGTGATGACGTCGAGGTTGTTGCCGTCAACGACCCCTTCATCGAGATCACCTACGCTGTATGTCTACACGAGAGAGAGAGAAACGAAGCGGACAGTGTTAACCCAAATAGGCCTACATGCTCAAGTATGACAGCACCCACGGTCAGTTCAAGGGTACCGTCGAGGTCGCCCCCGAGGGTCTCATCGTCAACGGCAAGAAGATCCGCTTCTTCGCTGAGAAGGACCCCGCTGCCATCCCCTGGGCCCAGGCCGGTGCCTCCTACATCGTCGAGTCCACCGGTGTCTTCACCACCAACGAGAAGGCCTCTGCTCACTTGAAGGGTGGTGCCAAGAAGGTCGTCATCTCCGCTCCTTCCGCTGACGCCCCCATGTTCGTCATGGGTGTCAACAACACCGAGTACAAGCAGGACGTCAACGTCCTCTCCAACGCCTCGTGCACCACCAACTGCCTGGCTCCCCTCGCCAAGGTCATCAACGACAAGTTCGGTATCGTCGAGGGTCTCATGACCACCGTCCACTCTTACACTGCTACCCAGAAGGTTGTCGACGCTCCCTCCGCCAAGGACTGGCGTGGTGGCCGTACTGCGGCCCAGAACATCATCCCCTCCTCCACCGGTGCCGCCAAGGCCGTCGGCAAGGTCATCCCTGCCCTCAACGGCAAGCTCACCGGTATGGCCATGCGTGTGCCTACCCCCAACGTCTCCGTTGTCGACCTCACCTGCCGTATCGAGAAGGGTGCCTCGTACGACGAGATCAAGCAGTCCATCAAGGACGCTTCCAACGGCGAGCTCAAGGGTAAGCCACCTTCCAATTGATTGACAAGGGAATTCTGCTAACTCAAAACAGGCATCCTTGCTTTCACCGAGGACGACATTGTCTCCTCTGACCTGAACGGTGACGACCACTCCTCCATCTTCGACGCCAAGGCCGGTATCGCCCTCAACGCCAACTTCATCAAGCTCGTCTCCTGGTACGACAACGAGTGGGGTTACTCCCGCCGTGTCGTTGACCTCATCTCCTACATCTCGAAGGTCGACGGCCAGTAGGAATCAGGACAGAGCTCCGGGGTGAAGAGTCTCCTCTAAATGCAATAACACGACAGTCGCTCAACCCATGATACCTCCCCTGGATCACATGTAGGTGTCGCGGAACAAGCGCCCTGCGGATTTTGGATACTGGGTGGTTTGCTGAGCTTATGAAACGATCTAAATTGCTGGAGGACTCAGATTTAAAAGCATATGAATGACGTACTCTAATGAACGATTCAAACAAATACCTTTCTTTTGCCTACATGTAGACTTCCTAAATTCTTCTCAATCCCTACATGGTAGTTGTGCCATGACGAGGCCTGTGATTGGCTGCGGTGTTGGGCGGCGAACACTCGGCCAGAGTTGTCGGCGTCAACGAAGCTTGCTACTGTAAACTCTTCAATACAGCAGCTCATTGGAATTGCGGCGGTCTTGTTCATAGTCTAGGTAAGACATGATATATCACTTGTTCTGTTATGTAGTATTGGATTTGCGACCAGAGTCACGTGGAATAGGAGCTAGGTGGACCAACGCTCTGGAGCTCCATCGATCCAACAAGCCTATCTTTCCCTCCACCGAACCATACCTATGTTCAGACCTGACAAATGATATTTATTCTAACATATTCAACCGCCCAGAATTAAACATCTCAATCATCTAATCGCGTTACTGCCCCTGATTCATTCCGTTTGTCAGGGTCTCAAGGTCATCGAGTTTAGTGCCATCTATTCACCTAGCTATTTGACAACATCACGCCACGCTCGATTTATTTTGTTGATTTGCTGTTGGGAGATTGTTAAGCTGGGATCTCATCTGCGCAAATTGTCCGTCTAATTAAACATCTCACCAATCCGCGCAGCACCCCTGGAGATAGAACTCAGGGTCTCCCAACCACACACCACCAACCAATTAACCATCTCCTTGCACCGGCCATGACCCGTTAGTCCCATAGACCTTGTGGCAAGGGAAAGCAAAGCAAAAGAGACGCGACGCATTTGGACTCTATCCCAACGGCCATGGAGGACGACGAGGATACCGTCATGCGGGACGCCATCTCCCAGCCCATGGCTCCACCTCACCAGCTGGCTAGAGCTAGCGCGAGCAGACAGTCTCTGCCTCCGCATTTCAATGGGAGTGCCGATCCTGCTCTTGCGCCGTCGATTTTGGGACAGGGGTTGCCGCCGAGGCTGGGGAGTGTGCCGGCGCCGGCGACGGCGACGTCTGCGATGGGGATTGTGCCGGTGGCTGGTTCTGGTCCTGGTCCTGGTACTGGTCATCCGGCAGAGGCGCCAGGTTTGACTAAGTCTGTCGAGCTAGGTGGGGGGCTCGGGGGAATTGAAAGGTCCGAGAGCCCTATGGAAGCGAATTCGGACTGGTCGGACGAAGAAGCTGCGGCCCATGTTGGTATTCCACTTGCTAGCCTTTCATCGGGATTGTGTTATGATGTGCAGATGCGGTATCATTGTGAAGTGAGACCGACGGCAGATGTGCATCCGGAGGATCCGCGAAGAATTTATTATATCTACAAGGAGCTGTGTCGAGCTGGGCTTGTTGATGATCCAGAGTCATCGAAACCGCTTGTCTCGAGGCCGTTGAAAAGGATAAATGCGCGGAATGCGACAGAGGAGGAGGTTTCGCTTGTCCATACGCCGGATCATTTTTCTTTTGTGGAGAGCACCAAGGGTATTTCTCTCTTCTCCGTTTGTTTTAGGTTTGAAGACTAATGATGGTAGACATGTCTGATGATGAACTCATTGCATTGGAACATACTCGTGATTCCATCTATTTCAACAAACTCACTTTTGCGTCGTCACTTTTGTCCGTGGGAGGTGCAATTGAAACATGTCTTGCTGTCGCTACTCGTAAGGTTAAGAACGCCATCGCTGTTATCCGGCCGCCCGGACACCATGCAGAACACGACAAGACTATGGGATTCTGTCTGTTTAACAATGTATCGGTCGCTGCTCGTGTTTGTCAGAGAAGATTGGGAGATAGCTGTCGAAAGATTGTGATTCTCGATTGGTAAGCACTACACCTTTCCAGTCTCGTTACACTTGCTAATGGGTTCAGGGATGTCCATCATGGTAAATACTAGTTACGCGGTAGAAAGAGCTCCACTCACATATCACAGGAAACGGTATCCAGAAAGCATTCTACGACGACCCTAATGTCTTGTATATCTCTTTGCATGTTTATCAAGATGGGAGATTTTACCCTGGTGGTGACGAAGGTGACTTGAACCACTGCGGTGCTGGTGCTGGTGTTGGGAGGTAAGCTTTTCAAATGGTCATCTACGTTCAAGCGGCTAATATGAATAGAAACGTCAACATTCCATGGCCAAGCCAGGGTATGGGTGATGGCGACTACATGTACGCATTTCAGCAAGTTGTCATGCCTATTGCTCAAGAGTTTGATCCCGATTTGGTTATCAGTGGGTGTCCCTCCGTCACGTATTAGTTTTAAAAGCTAACCATTGCAGTCGCTTCTGGTTTCGATGCTGCTGTTGGCGATGAGCTTGGTGGTTGCTTCGTGACACCATCTTGCTATGCGCACATGACACATATGCTTATGGGTCTTGCCAATGGGAAGGTGTCTGTCTGCTTGGAGGTTTGTCCCTTCTATCACAACTCTAGGACTCATCTGACATGAACAGGGTGGCTACAATTTCCGATCAATCTCCAAATCCGCACTCGCAGTCACAAAAACGCTCATGGGAGAGCCTCCCGACCGTCTTCTGTCAACATCGCCATCGGAACTTGCCGCAAGCACTGTAAGACGTGTTATGTTGACCCAGTCCCGTTACTGGCGGTGCATGTATCCGAGGGAACCGCAAGATCTGAGCCTTTGGACTGATAGACTGCACGGTATGTATGTGCAGTTCAAGATGGAATTGTCGGCTAATATGTGCAGATATTATTCGTCAGTACCAGTCCAAGCAGCTGTATGACAAGTTCAAGCTCACGCCGCTTTATATTTATCGGACGGCTATTTCGAAGTCTTTTGAAAATCAGGTTTTGGCAAGGTATGTCAGTTCCCTGGGTTTATCGATATAGACTAACGCGTGTAGCTCGAATTATTACAAACAAACACCGCTTCTAGTCGTTTTCCACGATCCGTGAGTCCATTACCGATACCAACAAACATAAATCTGGCTAACAGGCGAAGACCCGAAATAATGGGCCTCCCTCATCCAACAACCAATAAACTAGAAGCCCACAATTGCTGGCTGGTACGTAAATCCCGCCGCATTATTGTATGATGAGCTAACAAGACAAGGCTGATGTTGTCAAGGAGTATATCGGATGGGCTATTGGGAAAGGCTATGCTGTGATTGACGTGAACATTCCAAAACATGTCACTAATGAACCTGTAGGTTTTCTGGTTGTTTATTTCTATGGTCTTTGCTGACTGTTACAGGTAACTGGGAAATACGAAGACGAGGATGAGAACAGGCCTACTGCGACTGAGGAATTGGCGGGGTATTTGTGGGATAATTATATCGAGTGAGTTATCTCCACCTTGGTGTTGAAAAAGCGAGGCTAACAATACAGACCCAACGAAGCGACCGAGGTTTTCTTCATCGGCATGGGCAATGCCTTTTACGGTGTCGCGAACTTGTTGATCAACCGAGGTAAGCATCGGTAACATCACACGACACAGTCCAAAATAGCTAACCCGCCGCAGAAACCCTGTACCAACGCGTTAACGGGGTAATCTCCTTCGTCGCCGAGAACCCCGTTCGCGCGATAGCCTCCCACACACAAGTCTGGCTCTCACGATGGTATAAAGATGTACGCCCTCACCCCCTCCGTCCCCCATCCAATCCAGTGACCCTCCCCAGCTAACAAAGCAGAACTCATTGGTCTTCGTCTCCCACAGCCACGGCGTTTGGAGCAACGTCGAAACGCGCCGCAAGCCGTCAAAACGCTACGGGCATCTTATTCAATCACCGACCTCGGGACTCAGCGAAATGCTCATGCATCATCGCGAGGATGTGTTTAAGTGGATTGAGGAGCGGGCGGATGAGGAGGAGAGTGAGGAGGAGGACGAGGCGGAGGTAGAACAGCAGAGGAAGAGCCAGAGTCAGAGCCAGAGGGGGAGTCTGGGCCAGGGACAGGGACAGAGGGGTGGGAGTGGGAGCAAGAGTCGGTCGCCGGTGAAGAGGGTGGCAGCGAGTGAGTAGTGAGTACAGTGCGACTAATGCGGTTGTATTAGTTGTGCTGTCGTTGTCGATGGTGAGAGATAAAGAATCTTTTTTTAGAATACACACAAGGAGAGGACAGTGCAGTACCTAGTTCATGCAACTCGCCCCGCCATATTCTATAGGTAGTGGCTATTGGTCAATTGTAGCCGGTTTATCCGTACATCCTTCAAAAGTGCATACTCCGAATGGAAACCCTCCGAGGACGTTGCATTGGATTGCATTACATGGCATTGCATTAGCCGACAACAATACGAGAATGTCTCACTTGCTGTCATTCGCTTTTCCGTAGTATGTAGTAGAGTTCTGCAGGGTCCGTACCGATCAACTGAAGTGACATCTGCAGACTTACAATCCACGGTCCGGTGCGACGATGCGATGCGATACGAGATCGCCGATCTGATATTCATTCCGGTGGTTATGCTCCGTGCCCGTACCCGTAGGGCTACTACCATGATTTCCTTCACAATACGAGATCTAGTTCCTAATTTAGCACGGATAGAAGGATATCCCCAGAATCTTCAGTTATGTTGATAACAAGCGAACGATCGATGTCTCGCTTGCTGGCACCATGCATCATCCATCTATCTTTGGAGTAGACTAGACTAGACTAGCATCCGGAATATAGGTTTATGCTTGCTTGGCGGAGGCAAAATCACCCGAGTGGGAATAGTTCAGAGACATGCATGCATTGAGAAATGAATTAAGCGATGAAGTTTTGTCGGGATTGAGCGACGGAGACACGATGTGGAACGATTGCCTGATGCGGTTGTATAGATGAGTTGAGTTCGTACTAGAGAATCGATAGCAGTAATGACTAGCTAGGGTGTACTTTATAGGCTGAAAAAAAGTATATAAAGACCCTCGAATCCTCACCAATCCAGTACTCATCAACCTCAATCTCAGTCTAATCAATACACTCTACTTTGCAAAGTCCACCATAACAAACCACAAAATGCACCTCCTCACCCTCACCACCCTGACCCTCACCACCCTGGCCACCACGGCCACCGCCGTCGGCAACGCAGTCGTCACAAACAACTGCGCAGACCCAATCTACCTCTGGTCCGTCGGCTCCTCCGTCTCCCCTAAACACACCATCGCCCCCGGCTCCAACTACACAGAGCCCTTCCACCATGACGACCAATCCGGTGGCATTGCGCTGAAAATCACCCGCACCGACAACGGGCTGTACGATGGGAGCGCGCAATTGACCTACTCGTACTCTCTTGATGGGGAGAGCGTGTGGTATGATTTGTCAAGTGTGTTTGGGGATGCATTTGAGGGAGATGCGGTTGTGGTGAAGCCTGATGATGAGGGATGTGGAAGTATTTGCTGGCCTGAGGGGAGCACACCTGGTGGAAGTCAGGTCAAGACTTGTGGGGCTGGGGGGGATATTGGGTTGGTTGTTTGTGCGGAGGGGTGTTAAGCCTCTGGATATGGCTGAGTTGGGTGATCTGCTATGAGAGGGAAAGGATACGTTGATTGTTTATGTGTTATGTACTTGACCAAAATGCCTATGTATTGTTACTTTCTGGCTTGTTATTGCTAATATGCAAAGATATACAAACTTTGACTTGTCTTATAAAGCAAAAATCTGTTACCAGGTTCGATTGATGTCAATCATGGTATCACGACTACTAGACTCGGTTAAGAACTTCTAAAAGTGACTAAATAGCGCTCCCTTCTCCGGTTCAGCATTGTGACTTAATTCCATTTTGAGCATGCCACTTTCAACCAAGCCCTGTTTTATTTTCAGACACATAATGGAACCCAACATCTCCCATCAAACTGGAGGATGTAGACATGCTCGACTGCAAAGTGAACTACCCAGCACAGCAAGATAACCCACTATACCCCCTGATATCTCGCAAGTCAAAAACAGAACATCGGCGCGAGGAGACATAATGGAAAGTCGACGCGCTTTTTGAAGCAGTCTATGCGAATTATGAAGTGTTATACAAAGCCTGTATGGCAGATAGGCTGCGTGTTGGATGATTGATGGACGGCCAGTACACCCAAAAGCGCTTCGGCTACTGGGTCTAGACCGGCGAAACAGAGAAAGCTGGTGTCCGGCTACAATGGATGTGGTTTCATGACTCATTACTCCAAAAACGCCGGGAGAAAAGGGAAAGAAGAGTTTTCGAAGCCGTGAAAGTCCCGAGATACGCCGTAAGTCTAATTCGGCATGTCCGGGTTCTGCTCACGAGTCTCTTTCAGGTATCACCTTCATAGCAGTCGGTTCGGACTACCAACGGCAAGACATTGGATCTATGCCCATGAAAATGTTCTGCAGTGAAATGGACAAAAATTGCTTGGCACTTGCGATTTCGTCTTCTGCTGGTTTCCAAGATTGGGTTCAAGGCAGTTGGCTCTGTTGAAACAGATGAGGGCAGGCTCACGCATATTAAGGACTTCGGAGTCTATATAGGAAAGACCGTCTTTCAGAACTATAATGGCAAGCGGACTATGCCGTGGCTCTGTCAAAGAAAAATCAAAAGATGAATGACTGCATGGAATTAGAATACAAAATATGGTCGCTTCGCGGCAGAAGCATACAACAGCTGCCAACTACTAGCCACACATGTATACATGTCAACCATGAGCATGATACATATAACGACAAGCTAAGCAGTGGTCTGCCAAGGTCACAGCCACTGTCAGTCAATACGAGGTTGTAACTTTCATTGATCCCCATGGGGTGATGATGCGGGGTTTGTGGCGACTCACCACCAATAGGAAGATTCTATAACCCTACATGATGCTTTATAATGACTTTCTTTGTTGATATCATCGTGATCCCGCAATACGAGAGATTCTATGATCTTTAAAAGCAAGAGCTGCCCTTTAAATCAAAGGGTTGCCCTTCCAAAAGACTACTTCGCCCAAGCCCATCATGGTACCCAACAAATCATCTTCTATGAAAGTTCACTTTGACCGGCTCCAGAATGTGGAACAAGACAGCTATGATTATTCACCTTTGCATCGAGTCACATGGCACTCTTCCCTCATGGGTGTACTTGTATCTATGGGCGGTTTAATGTGAATTACGCGCTTCTCTGTTTTATTGAATGACAAGCTAAATCAATCAGTTTCGGATACGACACAGGTCAAATATCTGGTTTTCTTGAAATGTCCGACTTCTTGGACCGTTTTGGTCAAAGAGATAATGATGGCACGCCATATTTTAGCAACGTGCGGTCAGGGCTCATCGTCGGTCTGGTATATCTCAGAAATCTGATGGTGTATTTCTTATGGCTGATCTTTCTCCTCTTTTTTTTTTTAGCTCTCGATTGGAACTCTCATCGGTGCTTTGATCGCTGCACCAATAGCTGATCGAATTGGACGGCGTTTATCGATATCTCTATGGAGCGTGGTTGTGTCCGTGGGTTTCGTGGTTCAAATTGCATCGGTAACGGCTTGGTACCAGTTCATGATCGGCCGTCTGATTGCAGGACTTGGGGTTGGTGCACTCAGTCTGCTTGTACCTATGTATCAAGGTGCATAAAAGCCTATCTTCCTAGCTGGGTGAAAATATCTTTCTAACAACTATAGCTGAAACTGCGCCACCGTGGATTCGAGGTGCCCTGGTCTGCACTTACCAGTTATTCATCACTCTGGGGATTTTCTTGGCCGCCTGTTTCAACTATGGCACCTACACGCATCAGTCAGGTAACTCTGGCTCCTGGCGTATTGTTGTCGGACTTGGATGGGCATGGACGCTCATTCTGGGTCTCGGCATCTTACTTTTCCCCGAGACCCCTCGCTACGCATACCGTCACGGCCGCATCCAGGAAGCCAAAGAAACGTTGTGCAAGGTTTATGGAGCTCCTGCAAATCATTACAGCATCCACATTCAATTGGAAGAGATAGAGAGCAAACTCCGGTCCGAAACCCATAACTCCGGTGGAATGATCCGTGAGTTTGCCGGGATGTTCAAGGCACCGCGGATGTCCTATCGCATTGCTCTGGGAATGACACTACAGGCTTTCCAACAACTGACAGGTGCCAATTATTTCTTCTACTATGGAACAACTATATTCAGGTCTGTGCAGATCGATTCATTCGTTACCCAGATGATATTGAACGGTATCAATTTTGGCACGACTTTTATCGGTCTTTACTTGATTGAGCATTACGGCCGGAGAAAGTCTCTCATTGCTGGAAGCGCGTGGATGTTCATTTGCTTCTTGATTTTTGCATCCGTTGGTCACTTTTCTCTCAACATCGACCGACCTGAACTGACTCCCCCGCCTGGTATTGCTCTTATTGTTTTTGCCTGCCTTTTCATTCTCGGATATGCGACAACCTGGGGTCCGGTGAGTCATTCTTCTCTGAATAAGCTGTACGATTGTTTGAAGCTGATTATACGCGCAGATGATCTGGACCGTGCAAGCAGAAATTTTCCCATCGCGCTATAGAGCAACAGCAATGGCGCTCTCAACAGCAAGCAACTGGACATGGAATTTCTTGATAGCTTTCTTCACGCCATTTATCACGAGTGCCATTGATTTTCGATATGGCTACGTTTTTGCAGGATGCAACTTCGCCGCTGCGGTTATTGTATACTTCTTCCTGATTGAAGGGCAAGGCAAGACTCTAGAGGAGATTGACACTATGTATCTCCAGCATGTCGCCCCGTGGAGTAGTGCAAAATGGGTTCCGCCAGCATCATTGGAAGAGGGACCATTGGTAGAAGGAAAGAAAGCCAGCAGTTCTGCTGGGACAGGGACCGGCGCGGAGCATCTGGAGGTTGCCTCGCAACATTGACGGTAGCGACATTTGGTATTCCTCTAAGCTATGGGTTAGAAGAATTATTTTATTTCTCTTTCAACAGCTAGGCTTGAGTTACAACGTCAAGTCCTCTGTGGCGTTGTATTGGCTTCGAGTTAATTGTGTTGAAACAGACCGTTGGGAGGTGGTTACGAGTATCTGTCTGTAATATCTGAGTGTATATACTCGCCTTAGCTTGGTTTGCATACAATGGAAGACTTATAACAAAATTCTATAGTCAATTTCGCAGTCGTAAGCTCGGAGATAACTTCTGATCTTGGATCAGAATTCCCCCCCCCCCAAAAAAAAATGAGACCTCGATGCCGATTATCTTCCGCTCAGGCAGCCAGCCACGCAATATAGATTCATTCTGGGTCTCTAAGTGGCTTATATAAAGTCTCGCAAATCGCCCCTGTCTCTATGTACCTCTTTAGCCTTTCAATCAACAGCATATACCAAGCAAAATGTTGAACTTACTTCAATTTCTCCTCGCTGTCCCGGCACTTGCCGCGGCGGCCACCTTCCCTGTCATTCAAAGCGACTACGGACCTGTCAAGGGCGCAGCTTCGCCTTTCCGCGAAGGTGTCACCGTTTACAAAGGTATCCCTTATGCAGCGCCTCCTACTGGTTCGAAGCGCTGGACTCCTCCCACCAAGCCTGAGTCGTGGACTGAGACACTCCATGCAAATGAGTTCGGTCCTCAATGCGCGCAGCCATATTCCGAGGTTGGTATCTTTTCTTCCGGAAAGAACTCCACTGGCGAGGATTGCTTGACTGAACATCTGGACTCCGACCCACGACACCACCGATGCCAGTGAGAATCAATCCAAGAATCTCCCCGTCTACGTCTGGATCTTCGGCGGCCGCTTCGAGGTGTAACGGCTCAGCCCAGCGCCTTCATCAGCAAACATCATCAACACGGCAAACAATGCCATGGAAGCAACCAAGGCAAACAAGCTGCTTAGCGAGGCCACACACAACCATATAGGACTTCTTCGTGTAAATAGATTTGCCTCTTCTCTTTTCTTCCCCAGATCCGATATTCTAGTCGATGGCTACATCGGTTTAGATAGGAATATCATTTCATTAGTATCTACTGGTCCGAGCTCGTGACACGATTAGAACAGGAGAAGGATAGCAGGGGGGTAGCCTAAGCTGAATCGCCAGCTCAGGCCACACCCACTCTGCTCTTGAAACACAAGGAGAGCACTCTGCTCGAAAGCCCTGCGCATACAGGTGGTTTGGGGCGAGGAAAAGGATCAGAAAGATTGTAGAAGGAGGCTAGTGCCTCGGGAGCTTATGGGGATAAAAGACTGTAGAATAGCTACTAGCCTCAAGTCCACGAATAAGGGTCTATCATAGCTCTAGGGCTCGGTATGGACAATAAACTTGATTAAATAATAATAATCCCATTACCTACAATGACAGGAATAGAGTGGCACAGCGAAGCCGCAAAATCCGCGCCAATCCGCGCCGAATGCAACTCTAGACAGGAAGCCAAATACATGCCTCTGGTAGAGTGAAAAAGCGCCCTAGAGTACTTGAGGGATATGAGGTTGGTTAGAATAGAGTAGAATAATGGAAATTTCATCTTTTTGTCAGAATCAATAGCTTCTTTTCGTCTGTAAGTTTACGACTATAATACTGGAAGATACTGCATAAATCGCATTGATTATGCCTCTCCAGTAGGTCTTCGTATTTGGGCATCTTGGCGGCCCATGGGCATGTCAATGTCTAATGGAACGTCCAACTTTCCAATCCCGACTATGCCGGCGAAAATACTTTAGAGCTGGATTCCCCAGCCTTAGAATATGATGCGGACTTGGAATCCTGGGGACAGGGTGAAGGACATGATGATCTTGAGCGGTGATACATGGTTGACAAGCTGTATATGGTTTACCTTCAGGGTATGGTTAATGATAAACAGGATGTCATGCAACAGGCACCCAGCTCAGGGGCTTGGTATGATCATCGACCACTGTGTGATCGTGGACTCCAAAATAACCCTGAGTTTCTGTATATTCAGACTTCTCAGAGACCACAGTATGGCCATCAACCCCGTTATTATCCACAATCGGACTACGATCATGAATCCCAGTGGACTTGGGGGCCTCATTATAGTCTTCCATATTGGAATAGTCAACAACTTCAGTATAGGTATAGTCAGCAATTCTAGCCCATCGAATAACTCCAATACAACCCACATCTCCACCAGGATCACGGAATCCCTGGAAGTTCTATGGGACCACCCTTCCATCCGATGAATGAGTTTCCCAAGAGCTTCCATCCTTTCTTTTGGTGAACGCAGTTTGTGCACTAGGGGTTTCTTGCGGTCCAGTTGTTATTTGGTCTATCGTTGATTATTATTATTTAATCAAGTTTATTGTCCATACCGAGCCCTAGAGCTATGACAGACCATTATCCGTGGACTTGAGGCCGTTAGCTATCCTACAGTCTCTTATCCATATAAGTTTCTGGGGCACTAGCCCCCTTCCATACTCTTTCTGATCCTTTTCCTCGCCCCAGACCGCCTGTTTGCGCAGGGCTTTCGAGCACTGTGCTCTCCTTGTGTTTCGTGCAGGATGGGTGCGGCCTAGGCTG
>NW_024467340.1:4000-6645 GCF_000600275.1 Aspergillus ruber CBS 135680 | reverse complement strand
CAAGTCCTGCTCCGCACCTGCCGTTCTCCAATCTTGATCCGTCTGACCAGATTACTAGTCCTGGAGAGAAAGTTTGTGCCGCTGCTAGGGCCTCTGGACCTGGTAGCACCTCTATTCTCCCTGGGAACTGGCTATTGGCTGTTTGTGTCGTGCTTTCAAAACCCTCGGATGGGTCTGCTGGTAGGGTATTGGCTAGTTGTCGAGCTAGATGCTGTCCCAGAGACCATGGTCCTCGGTTGCTGCTTTCTGCCCATTGTCGGTTCCCTGGGGGTCTATCGTTGAAATTATGAGCATCAAAATGAATAATGAGTGTTTTTATTTGATTTGCGTCTGTATAGTTATAGACCCCAATATGACTTGGATATATTCATAACACGGTAGGACCAACTCATTTTATTAACCATTTCGATAAAAAAATAATATCCAGGATGAAACATAACCAGCTCAGTTATCTTCGTTGTGCCCTCTGAGCATCAGTCTGATGCACATCTTCATCCATCTACAGAAGAAGATAATCAAAAAAACTCAAATTCTCGTCACAATTGCTCTAAAAATATCTATAAATACAAATCGCTCCTCCACACACCAACAACAGAAACCCTAAACAGAACAGACACAAATATCTCGCGGAACCAAACTACTCACAGCACTCTTCTCCACCATCACCATCCGAATCGTTAGGATCCTCCCCACATCCTTCCCAATTGAAGCAAGACTTCTTCCCACTTGTCTGTTTCTTCAAGGCTCGCAACGCCAGTCCCGCATTGTCGCGCTTCCCAGTCCGCGACCAAATCGTATTCCGCTTACTGAAGTCCGCAGAAGAAACAGCCACGATGTCAGTGACGGCCGTGTTCGCCAGTAGTGTCGGCTTCTCAATCCGTTCCCAGACACTACAATCCCTAGTCCCGGCATCCAAATCCGTCACCAGATAAACCGTTCCCTTAGCCTTATCGGCAAAAACACCGGAGAATCGATCACAGAAGTCCTGGTACCACTCATCGGACCGTTTCTTTCCACGATTGGGTTTTTTGCCCACGTAGCCCTTGGGGAAGGTCTGGCGGACAATGAGTCCGTTGTTCGCCTGGGCAAATTGGTGCGCCAAGTTGGAGTCTGCGTTTGAGTAGAATATGAACGCTTTGCCTGCTTCGGGATTGCAGGCTTCTCCGATCTCAGAGTCACTAGGGTAGTCGGTTGTGTCAGGTCCTGCAGTGCCAACCTTGCCAGATGCACGGCCGGCGAACCGCTTTCCGAGATCGTGGAGGTATTGCGTTGATGTTTCAATTGTGTCGAGGGTCTGTATTTCGAGGGAGTTGGGGGTTGGGAGGGCAGTGGACTGGCTGACTAGGAAGGCGATTAGGGCTAGGAAGAGGCCCAAGATCCCTACACTGGGGCCTTTGTTGAAGTTGAGTCGCATGACTTGTTTTGGGGGTATATTTCAATGATGAGAAAATACAATTTGATGTAGATGATCGTGCAATAAAGATTCTACTCGTTGAGAAGCAGGAGGCGCTTTATATGACTTGGAACTCGTGTATCAGGCGTATTTGCTTCCCTTCTTTTGTGCAACCAGTAAGGCAGACCCGTAGGTATCTCTCCTAGTCCTAAGTCAAGTGTACATAGCGTCAGAAAACACATTGGAACGGGGACCAGTGGATGCAAGCGGTTGGTGTCCGGCGTGAAGGAATGCGAGGAATCATACTACTTTTGACTTGAGGCCAAAAATAATTAACGTGACCCACATGCGAATGTCACACACGGGCGAATGTCACACGAAATCGCTCCGCCGCGACTTTAACCCCAATATTTCCACCAACGCACATAAATTCCATTAAAATTACCCAGAATCGCCTTCCTCAGACATCTCTACTACTATCTGACAGGAACGTGCATTGTGTCCAGCTTTTCCGCAATTGCCACAGCGCCGTGCGCGTGTCTCGGTCCGCAGTTGCTGACCAGCCCCATTGCATGTTTCCTCCTTCAGTTGTACCTCAACCTCCATTTGATCCCCTAATTCTTGAGCTTCCTGTATAGAAAGTGACCCTCCTTTCCTTAGATGTGTTTTTTTAGCCCTCCGGTGTTTGCTAAGGGCCTCATTTGCCGCCTGAAGTTCATGAATCTCTGCTTCCATCAAATCCATCTTATGCATTATCTTCGTTGTGCCTTTCGCGAGGATGTCAACAGCATTCAGAATTGATGATGGAGAGCTATCTTGGTGACGAGAGATTCGGTTTTTGATAAGGTTTGTCTGGGATGACGCCTCAATTGGGTTATTTGGTGTTTTAGAAACCCAGCTATGGGAACTAGTCGGCCGCGAATTCGACGGTGTTGGCGTTTTGAATTGGACATCAAGCTTAGATATTACCCTTTCAGGGTTGAAAGGGATAAGGCCAGCCCCTTGAAAGCCACCTTTGATATTTTTTTCTGTCATGGTGGCTTGGTATGCGGTGTAAAATGCAGGAAAGAAATCTTCTTTAGTGATATGGGTGACACGCGCCCGCATAAGCCCTTCAATATGCTTACCATAAGCAATCTTCAAGGGACTAAAGTATCCAACATCAAGAGGCTGGAGGATATGGGATGAATGCGCAGGCATGCAAAGTGTAATAATCTTATTATCTTTGCAATAAAGCTCAAAGTCAGTTGAG
>NW_024467340.1:0-3350 GCF_000600275.1 Aspergillus ruber CBS 135680 | reverse complement strand
AAACCCTTTGGAATCTAGATCAAGTATGTGTTCAACAATCGTTGATTCCTCTAAATCAGTGAGTCTTCGTGAATTGGCTGATATATTGCATCGTGATTGCATGCCACGCCGGCGGCGA
Organism: Aspergillus ruber CBS 135680; assembly: GCF_000600275.1. Taxonomy (NCBI): domain Eukaryota; kingdom Fungi; phylum Ascomycota; class Eurotiomycetes; order Eurotiales; family Aspergillaceae; genus Aspergillus; species Aspergillus ruber. The sequence goes on along the minus strand of NW_024467340.1, from coordinate 3,232 downwards.
CTAAGCTTCTCATGATCCACGTGATAGATCTTTCCAGCTGCTCGAGCGCTCAGTTTTTTGTCATTTTGTATAGCTTGAAGGGCCAATATTACTTGGCTTTCATCATTTTTCTGACGCATATTTGGTTGTGGTGATATTTGTGATAGAAGTCAGAAGTCGCGTCGGAGCAATTTCGTGTGACATTCGCCCGTGTGTGACATTCGCATGTGGGTCACGTTATAGAAGCCTTCGATCACAAATACCATGTCTTTACTGCACTCATTCCTTATACCAATTCATTGGCTCTTCCCATTCGCTCTTCTACCTGTGTCTTTACTCCGAATGCGACTTCCTCTTGATCACTGGATTCCAGTGTAATTGTGTTAATTCTGCGTAGCCATCCATGATGTTGAGCAAGCTGATTGAAAGCCCCTGGCCCAGCAGCCAAACCTCTTCTGACACCGGAAGGGTCCACCCTGAAATGTGCAGAGAACTGGGACTGGTGCCGGGGCAGGGATCTACAGGCACTTGGCGGAGGTTCGGTGAGGCTGAAGCAGGCAGGGCAAGGCGTACTGCCAGGCATCTCAGACCAAGTTCGCTTTCTTCTCCCACCTATCCTCTATCTACCCCCACGATTCTTGGCCCTATTTATTGTAATCATATTCAATGATTTTTCTTTTTTACCACCGTCCTCTCTATCCCTTTGCTTCCTCATAATAGAAACTACCATCATCCCTCTAACCATATCACGATCGCAAACACGAAGAATCATGGTCATCGGCACCAGTCTTGAAGACACCATCGGGTCCAAACTAGATGACGAGCTCCTTTTTATCTGCGAGTCCGACCAGCCAGACACCCTTGAAAATGTCATCCAACAACGAGCACTCATCACTCCAGACTATATCCCCCCTCTCTCTACCATAATGGCTGCGGCAGTCTACCATGACTCCTCCGCTATCGTCGCCAACTGTCTCTCCAAAAAAACAAAAGTGGTCGACCCCATCATGACCTTCATCGCGCAGCGCGGTGCCTGGAAAAGTTATAAACTCATCATTGAAGCTGGGGCAATCGACATCAACTACGTCATACCCTGGTATGGGGATATTCTCAGCACAGTCGCTACTAATAATGATTTGAAGATGGCGCAATTTTGTTTAGAACATGGAGCAGATCCGAATCGGAACCGGGTCGACGAGTATAAGACTGTGATTGCTGCTACTGCTGAACTTGGGTATGTGGATATGGTGGCGTTGTTATTGGAGTATGGGGCTGTCTTGAAGGGGAGCGGGGCTATTGTACTAGCGGCTGAGGAGGGAGAGATTGAGATGGTAAGGTTTCTGTTGGAAAGGGGCGCTGATGTTGACGAGGTTGGTGTGGAGGATCCACTGGATGAGAGGACGAAGGAGGATGTGGGAAGTGCGATGCATCATGCGATTGAGAATTCGCATGGGGAGGTGGCACGGTTGCTTATTGAGTCGGGGGCGGATGTAGAGTTGGCTAATGCCCGGGGGGTGAGTGCGAGAAGACTGGCAGAGGAGGGGGGCTTTGTCGAGGTGGTAGAGATGATACGGGGCCGGTCATAATATAAATTTACCTGCCACTGATGTACATGACCCTCTGAGGCACCAGCCAAAGAAGCTAAACTTCATATGAAATACTCCATTTAACGATGTGACAGTTAGCCAGCCACCAAAAACGGCTACCTTTTGGCGCCGTTTTGCGAATCGTGCTAACTGCCCACGACCTTACCAGCACGTGCACCTAAAAGACAGAAGAAGGGTGTAAATACTGCTCTTGCTTCCTGTTGGCGTTGTGTTGAGAAATATGTGTTTCATTAGCCCTGAAACATGGTTTCTTGGATCATACCTTGTACATAGAGATCGATTGCAATGTCACCATGGAATTGAAATAAAGATGTGATTTAATGAATCAATACAATAACATACCAAATGTTAATGTAGCATGCAAAAAAAAGTGAACATACAACAGCCGGGATTCGCTGGTGGTCACCCACCCAACTACTAACCGGCCGGCGTGTGGCTTAAGTACGGCTGAGCGGACGGGAAGCCCTGTTCTCCACACCCTATGGTCGTATGTACTAGTCTCTCTGTAAAGCCAAAATATATGGACAAACCTGAGTGCACAATACAGGGGTGAGGCATCACCCAACATCACGCAGCGTGTAATGACTCATATGCAACAGCTCATATATGATGGCTCAACACTGCAGCAATGGATGATACATCACAAATGCTGCTACTCAGCCATGTCGCCAATAGCCTCTATAAAAACCTCTTCGTTATCTAGATAGATTTCTTCTTCTCTTTCTTCTCCAGATTCGATATTCTCGTCGATGGCTACAATAGTTTAGATAGGAATATTGATTCATCATTATCTTGATGAGATCTGATAGGTCGGATCAAAGGGATAACGTTAGTCCGACTAGCGGACCTCCGATATATGGCCAGCGTTCGCCACATATAGATAGTCAAGCACTCAACAAGCACTCAAGCACCCGTGTACTCTAGGCTACATTAGATAGAGTATATCAATCGTTTGTTTTAATTGGGTCTTCTACATATAGGCCTCGTGCAGTCGGATGATCGACTCCTCCGGTTTCCCCTGAACCTCCGACGGAACCCATTTCATATCTACTATTCCGAGCACGTGACACAGCGCCGCGCAATCTCAATCCTATGAAATTCTTCTAATCTAATGGCATGCTACAGTAACTAATCATTAGCTGTCCTTTTCCAACTTCAAAACACTGACTTATCTTGGCACCTGCACATAGCCACAAACAAAGTTCCCTTAAAAGTGATTCAGCATAAGGATAATCTTTTTACTATTCTGTCATTCTGTCAGCCCACCTTTTGTTGTGTAGTGAATGGTTGATTGGTTGGTAGCCTATCGGCTAAGCTAACTATATATAGGGTAACCGTGTCACAACCTGGCTTCCCTCGTATCGTACCTAGGGTTCTAGTTAGTTGTATTTCGAGACAGGACACTTACCCTAAGTGTCTTCCAAGCAATCATTGTCAGGGTGCAGGGTCAGGTACAGATATATTAGGAATTGACGAACAGGTTAAGCTACAGGTCAGGCTATCTACAGATACATAGACAAGACGCAGCTCGAAGAGCTGCAACAGGATCGGTGTCGAGCACAGATAGATATCTTTGTCGGAGATGCGGCTTAGTCAGGGTTGAAAGTACGTATCAAGCATATATGGTTGAGGTCTCTAATTCTTGC